>NW_003519492.1:0-66886 GCF_000190715.1 Dictyostelium purpureum | reverse complement strand
ATTTTTTTTTTTTTTATTTTATAAATTTTTTTTTATATTTTTTTTTTTCTGTTATACCTTTTTTTAAAAAATTAATAAATTTAATTAAAATTTTAAATTTAAATTTATATCTATTTATTTATATATTTTTTTATTGTTGCTTATATATTTATATAAAAAATATATTTTATTTTTTTTATTATTTTTTTTTTCAAATTAATATTAAAATATATTTTTTATTTTTATAATTTTTTTTATATTTTTTTATATTTTTATTTATATATTTCAATTCAATAATCGAACTTATTTTAAATTCTCAATACTCATTGGAAGATAAAATATTCTTTAAAAACAACTCTTGTATAGATTTTTATATTACAAAAATAAATTGGTAATTTATCTTATTATTATTTTATATTTTTATTTTTATTGGTTTTTTTTTTTTAGGAAAAAAAAGATTATTTGGGGTTTCATGGTGTTATTACTTTTATTGGTTCTTGAAATTTAAATTAAATGAAACTTTAAAGTGATTATAAAATCAAATACATACACAATAATAATGATGTTAAAAATAGATTTTTTATTTTTTTTTTTTTTGGTCTTTAATCGCCATATATAACCAGAATATTAAAAAAAACCAAATATATTCAAACTTATTTATATACCACTCTATAGTCTTCATTCACCCAATTAATATACCCCAAAAAAGAAACAAAAAAAACATTTGTTTGTTAGCCCACTTTATTTTCCCCCTCTCTCAAAATATTAATATATATATAATAAAAATTATAAATAAAATAGCTTTATTTGGAAATAAAAAAAAATAGCATCAAATTAAAATTTATTTTTATTATATATTGTGTTTTTTAACCCTATATTTATTAACATATAAATGTATATCTTAAATAATTTTTATTATTATTATTGTTGTTTTTGTGTTGTTGTTATTGTTTTAAAATAATAATCACAAATAACATTAAATTCATTTATTGTATATTCCCTATATGATCTAATGTTGTTGTTTTGCATAGCAATTGCAAAATAAAAATAAAAAATGATCGCACATATTTAATTATATTATTATTATAAATAATTTATAATAATAACAATATAGGTTTATATTGGTTATTATTATTTTTTATTGCGATTGCGACAGATATAAAACAATTTTTTTTTAATATTTACATTGTTACAAACTTCAAAAAAGCAGAGCTGCAACATAAATTTGTGCGCATTTGTGAGTGTGTGAATAACCACATACTCAATTTAATATCTGTTAGAACAACACTCCATAACTCACACACAACCCCAATTTCAAAAAAAAAAAAATTCAAAAAAAAAAGAAAAAAAACAAAAAAAAAAAACATATTCTAAACCCTTCATATAAAAAAAACTTTTATCCATCCGATACAAATTATATTTATTATTATACCTCCTCTATTTATTATCATTATTATTTTAATTTTTATATAAAAAATAAAAACAACAAATAAAAAATTTTTTTTTTAAAAAAAAAAAATTAAAAAAAAAAAAACAATAAAATTATTGCTTTATTTGTAATGTATATAGTAATACCAGTCTTTCTTTATGCTGTCATTTAAAAACAATAACAATCAACCAAAGATAAAAATATCAATTGAAAAAAAATTAAATCTCAACTAAATTTTATAAAATAAAATTATTTATATATGTTTCTATTTTTAAACTTTTATATTTTAAAGAAAAAATATCAAAAAAGTATGCATACAATGATAAATAAATATCTTTTTCAATTAATTGATATCAATCGCCCAACATATTTTAAATTTTATTTTAAAACTAATACATTGCACAAAAAATTGAAATGATAATATTAATCATTTTTTTCGATAGATTTAATTTTAAATTTCCATTTTCCTTATTTTTTTTACTATAAAAAGGAAATAAAAAAAAAAAACCATTTTCATTAAAAAACAACATTCAAAAAAAAAAACCTTAAAAAAAAAAAAAAAAAAAGTCAACTTTTTTATTTATTTATTTATTTATTTATTTATTTATTTAATTTTATTTATTATTTATTATTTATTATTTATTTATTTATTCCCTTTTCAAATTTTTTAACACTTTTTATTTATTTATATCAACATATTTATTTATTTATTCATTTATTTATTTATTTATATATATCTATTATTTATTTATTTATTTATTTATTTATTTATAATAACAATATAACAATTTTTATAGCGCAATTATTTTATTGTAATTTTTTCTTTTTATTTTTTTTCTTAATATATAAATTCATATTAATCAGTTTTTTTTTATTTAAATTTTTTTAGGTTAAAATTTATTTTTTAATTTTGTAAATAAAATATTTTCTGCCCCACCAATAATCATTTAAATAATAAGTAAAATTATTATAAGAATATTTAAACACTACAAATATCTATTTCTTTTCAAATTGTAAAAATAATCATAGTAATAACAAAAAAAGTAATAATAGAAAATTTAAAATCAGAAAAATAATAAAGATCAATTTAAAAAATGACAGCAATTTTTCCAAACAATCAATATTATTACTGGCCACAATATGCCCCACAAAATATGAATCCAAATAAAATAAATATATATAACCAAAATATGATACCAGCAGCAATGGTACCAGGATATTATACTGCCCCAAATACACCAGTTACTTCATCACCAAATATGCATCTTCACTCACCACAACTAATAATGGATCAAAACTCTCCACCAACTACATATGGATATGGTGATACATCACCAGTTATGTCATTATCATCATCATTTGGTATTCCACCAAATATTTCAATGAATTATAATGGAAATAGTAATTATAATAGCAACTTTTGTATCAATAATGCAATTAATAATATTAACAATACATTAAATATTCAAAATGAAGTCAATCAAGAACAAAACAATAACAGCAATAACAATAATGACAATAACAATAGTAATAAAAGATCATATGCATTAATGGAAGAAAATTCATCTTGTTCAACAAGTGAAGAAGACATTTCATCAGATAAACAATGTTTCTCTGATAAAGAAATTAACGACAACGAAGATGATGCCGATATTTATTCCGAAGATGAAGAGGATCAAGAAGCAATTAAAATTTTTATCACTCCTTTAGTAAATTTAATTTATAAAACACCAGGTATTTGCTCACCAATATTAAGATTATTCTCTGAATGTTCAAGAGAAGAAATTTCAGTAAAGCAAATGTTAGTCAAGGTAAATATTATTTATTTATTTTAAAAAAAAAAATAATCAAACATTAACATTTTTTTTTTATTTAGTTAAAACATTTATGTTCCGAATTTTTATTAGATAGCTCGATTTATATGACATTACTCCACTCATTAGTTAAGATCGATGGTGATGTCAAAATGGTAAAATATTTAGTTGAAAATGGTGTTACCGATGAAGAATTAGAATTTACTAAAGAAATTACATTAAACAACAACTCTCAAGAAGTTACCAAAAAGAAAAGAGAAAGAAAGAGAGAAAGCATTAGTAGAGGTATTAGAAGCCCACCAAACAAATGGACTAAAGAAGAAAGTCAAAATCTTATCAAACTTGTCACTGAAAATGGTGATAAGCAATGGAAAAAAATCGCCACTAAATTGGGTGGAGGTAAAACTGGTGCCCAATGCGCTCAACATTGGAAACGTGTATTGAGCCCAGAAATTAAAAAAGGGTCTTGGGATGAAAATGAAGAAGAGCTTTTATTCTAACTCGTCGACAAGCATGGACAAAGCTGGAAGAATGTTGCTATCGAAATTAAAACAAGAACTGACATTCAATGCAGATATCAATACTTTAAAGCAATCATGTCACGTCAGACTGAATGGAATCAACTCGAAGACGACATTATCACTAAGAAAATCAAATTAATGATTCAAAATAATGAAAAGATTTCATTCTCACAAGTCTCCAAGCATTTAGCAAGAGCTAAAACTACCAAGATTCCAAGAACAGCTTTGGAATGTAAAGCTAGATGGCAAGTTTTAAACTCTCATCAATATCAACAACAACAGCAACAAATTCAACAACAAATCCAACAACAAAGTATTCAAATTCAAAATAGTTTTATTCATGAAGCTCAAAACTATTATTACAAAAATAATAATACTGAACAACCATATCATGCAATAAATATGTAAATAATTTTTTATTTAATTTTTCTTCACCTCTAAATAATATTTATAATTATTTATTTATTTAATAAAAAAAATAAAATAATAAAAAAAATTAAATATAAAATTAAATTAATTTAATAAAAATTTATAATTTTTTTAAATAAAAACTATCTTTCTTTTTTTTTATTTAAACATAGATTTATTACTTGATATATATATAACTGATTTAATATATACTCAATTTATTATCTACTGGCTATAATAATAAATTCAACCAACCTTAACAAACACAATCTATTTAATTAATATTTTTTAAATAAACATCACACATTAAAATCTATAATTCCTAATTAGTATTTAAATCTAGATTAATAAAAAAAAAGATTTTTATTTGTAATTATAAAAATTAGTATAAATAAGAATGAAAAAAATCCAAAAGTATGTACTATTCAACAAATTATTAAAACTAAAAAATATTCAAATGACTTTAATTTGTAAATATTTAAATTTATTTTTATTAAAAAATAGTTTTATAAAACTAATTTTTATTCATTTTTTAATAAAATATAGCATCCATCACCCAATTAGGCTCCTTTTCAAATCAAAAAAACTCTTTAGTTTTAAGTGAAACCAGCCCATCCAATGCTCTAGTAGTTTATGATGATAACTATTTACAAAGATTATTAGATTTACATATTAAAATTAATATTTTGGGAATTATAAAATTAGATATTCATTTAAAACTATAAAAATAATTGTAATATATGATTCATGTAAAATCTTAATAAATAAAAACTATTTATTCAATAAACCTATAAAATCTAAAAATGTTTTTTATTTTTTTTAAAAGACAACTTTATTTTATTTATTTTTTATAATTTTTAAAATCCCATTGGAGAGATCTTTTTTGGTATGTACATATTATCTATATCCATTATTTGTGATGCCAAATTTGAACCCAAAGCATACAACTCTTCAGCACTTAAATTTGGGGAAATATTGAAATTTTTGATTTCTAACATAAAGTTTGGTAAGTCTGATTGATTGCTACAATCCTCATTTGATTCATCGAGTACTAAGCTTCTATTGTTGAAATCAAATTGGTTTATTCCTGAATCAAAGAATCCCATTGACTTGTTATGGTTTACCTCTATTGAGTTATTTCTATTTATATTTAAAAAATTAAAATCTTTTCTTGATTTTTTTAACCATTCATTTAATGCATGATTACCTTTAGTTTTTGGATAATAATCTATATAATAAAATAAAAAATTAATAAATAAATTATAAATATAAAAAAATAAACTTAAATATTTACCATTTGATGAGCTATAATCCATATTAATAAATTGCTGAGGAGCTATGTCCCCAAAAAATGTTGGTGAATAAGATGATCCAGTGCCACTTTGTTGGATTTGATTTAAAGTATTTGACATCAACAAAGCATTTCTATTGGCAGTACTATCAGCTGAAATAGGTGTTGGGTTTTCTACAGGAAAAATAATTACATCAAAGTTTTTTAATGGCTTCTCGGCAAAAAGAGATGAAAGATAAAGAGAAAGAGCAACATTGTTCCATTGAGATGAATCATAGCTACCCACTATTACTATCCATCCAACACTCTCTGAGCTACCATATAATTTTACACCTTTAATATCACATTTATCTCTTTCTTGATTAAAGAATGAAATTCGAATATTAGCTGTTTTGAAATATGAGGACATTGAGATATCATTTAATATTCTATATATATCTTTTAAATTTTGTGGATTTGGAATTGATTGAATAATATCATACTTTTTATTTTGAAACTGGGGGGCGGTATAAAAATTTCTTTTTTGTTGGATATTAGCCTTATAAATGTTTGAATTTTTTAAAAGCTTAGTACTTGAGGAGCAACTATTTGTGGTGGAAATATAAAATCTATCGTTTGATTTTTCATTTCTGGTGTTTTTTGGTGATATCAATGAATTGTTTTTAGAAATGGAATTTGAAACCACTGAAAAACCTATTTTGTTTTTTGCTAATATTGTTTTGATCATTTTTATATTTTTTTATTTTTAAATTTTTTGTAAAAATTTTGTGGGCTAAATTATTTTTTATGAATAACTTTATTTTATTTCTAAATATATAATTATAGTTATTATTATTATTATTATTATTTATTTTTATATTATTATTTTTTTTATTGTATAAAACTATCATAAATCTATTTTATTTTTATTTATTTTATATTATTTAATTTTATTTTATTTAATTTAATTTATATTATTTTGTTTTAAAGCTTTTAAATATTATTAAAATATTTTTTTTGTTTTTATATTTAAATTTTAATTTTATAATTATAATTTTACTAAAAAATTATTTAAAAATTATAAATATTTATTTGATTAATATGTAATTAGTAGTAATAATGAAATAAAAAAAAAAAAAAATTTCATTTTAAATTAAAAAAAAAAATTAATTTAAAATATTTATTTTTTTGTTTTTTTTTTTTTCTTATTTTATTTTTAATTTTCTTTTGTATTTTACTGTCTGTGTTATTATTTTAATAAAAAACTAGATTATTACTATAACACGCAGTATTATCTTAATAATAATTTTTTTTTTTTTTTAAATTTAATTTATTTTTAATTTTTTTTCATATTATCATAAATTTTATTTATAATTATTTTTTTAAAATTATAATAATTTAAGAATGTATATGTGTAAAAAAGTAGTACTTTGAGTTCATAAACATAAACATACTCATACAATTTATTTATTTTTTGTGTGGGTGTGTATGTGAACACGGAATCAATTTTATTATTATTATAATTCCAATAATATAATTAATTTTTCTTTTTTTTTTTTTTTTTTATAATAACGGTTATAATTAGACTTAATTAAACAGAATATATATGCTACATCGGAATTTTTTTTATTTTTATTTCTATTTCTATTTTTATTTATATTTTTATTTTTATTTTTATTTTTATTTTTATTTTTATTTTTTTTATTTTTTTTTTTTTAAGTCAAGTTACTTTTAAGTCCAAATCTCAATAAATCTAATTTTTTGGAATGTTCTGTGTAATAATATAACAAAATGTTCTCGTAAATATTCTATTTTAGTTATAACTTAAAAAAAAGAAAAAAAAAAAAAAAAGAAAAATTAAAAAAAATAAAAATTAAAAAAAATAAAAATTAAAATAAATAAAATTTTCCAAAATTTTAAAATTTTTTTTAACATATAACTACACACAAATTATTTATTAAACACACAATAAAGAAATAAGAAAAAAGGGACAGAGGATAAAATAAAGTACACTTCTATTTTTTCAATAAAAAGTACATAAATTATAATAATATAAATAAAATACAATTATATTAGCAATAACAATAATAATAACAATAACAATAACAGTAATAATTAATAATTAATAATAATAAATAGTAATAATAAATAATAGATAATATAAATACAGTGAAATATATAATAATAATATATATAAATAATTTATAATAAAATTATAAATAAAATTTTACACTTTTAAAAGTGAAAATGGAAACATTTGAAAGCGAAAATCTTTTAAGGTAAACATCAATTATTTTTTGAAAAGGTTTTTTTATTCTTTTTTTTATTAAATTTCTAATATTATTAAATTATAGTGATGAAAAAAGGAGCTATCAAGTAGTAGGTCAAAATACGCCAAATAAATATTGGATAGGTTTAATAATTATATTACTTTCGAATATTTCTTTATCTATAGTTTCAGTTTCAATTTGGCCCTATTTACATTATGTAAATATTTTAATATAAAAATCCATTGTAAAAAGAAAAAGTTATTAATATTATTTTATTTTACAGAATAATCTTTCAATATATGTTTTTGCTATTAGCATAAGTGGATTTCATACAGGGGCAAGCATTGGTAGAAAATTCTTTTCATATTACATAGAAAAAACACAAAGTTATTGGTTATTATTATTTACATCATTAGCGGTTACTTTTATTGGAGATATTCTTTATGCAGCAATACCAGATTCAACATTCGTTTTAATAAGCAGAGCAATCGTTGGATTTGGAACTGGTAGTCAAGTTATATTACAAAGTTTACTTACAGACTCATCTGATCCAATTTTATTGAAAACTAGAATTTCAAAAGTATCTCTTGCAACATCTTTTGGTTATATTATAGGTCCTGCAATAATTGCAATCATTTCATCGATCAATTTAACAACTGCATTAAACATTAAAGATGGTTTATTAGTTTTAGTTTGGCTTTCTGCTTTCTTAACCTTTTTAGCAATGGTAATAGCTATAATTGGTAAATTTACTGATAACTCGATTTCACGACATTATCAATCAAACTTGGGTACAAGTGGCGAAATAGGTAAGATATCAAAATACTAAAAGTATACACAAAAATTAATAATATTTATATTCTAATATCCATATTTAATTTTTTAGATGAAGGTTCATACCAAGTATATAATAAGAATATTTTTAGAGCACCAAAAGCATGTTGTATTATACCACCAAAGGTTTTAGTTGTAATATTTGGTTTCACACATTTTTTAATTTTTAATGCAGGAATGGTTTTAGAAACTTTAATTATACCGTTTTTAACAGATGTTGGAGGAGTTAGTAGTTACAATTGGAATTTAACAAAAATATCATTGTTTTTCATGGGATTAGGTGTTTCTTGTGCAATCACTTTATTTGTCTCAAAAAAGATTACAGATCAAAGTTTATTACTCATAGGCAGTGTCATGCTAATGGTTGTAGGCTATGGTTTTATGATCGTTTGGAGCTTACCAGATTCCAAGATTGTAACAAACGTTGAAAATTTAGATCCACCATTAGTAAGATTCCTTTTGGGTGTTGTTTCAGTGGCCATTGGTTTCCCTCTTGCTGTTACAAGCTCCATCACATTGTTTTTCCAACTTTTCTCTGGTCAATCAAGTTCATTCTATTCAACCTTTTTCCAATTTGCGTCAAATTTTGGTAGATTATTAGGACCTGTTTGGGCTGCTTTAATTTTCTCCTATGTCAATTCAAACTTTACTTTCTTATTTGCTTTTATTTTATGTTTAGTCTCATTGTTTTTCTTAATTATTACGAAAAAGTAAGAAATTTCATTTATTATTTAATTTTAAAAAAATTTATATTAACCATTTATTTTTAATAATTTTAGATCAATTAGATATATAAATACAACAACAAGTCCAAAAAAAAATCCAATTATAAGTATAAATGACGAAGATGACAATAATCAATTTTAAAGTTTAATTTAATTAAAAAACTTTAATGATTAGGGATAAATTATTTAGTGTTAATATATAATAATAAACATATAGTTTTTTTTTTTTTTTTTTTTTAAAATAAAAAAAAAAATTATTTATTTGAAAAAAGCATAGTTATTCAGTTATTTTTACATTTTATTTTGGTCTAATAAATATAAAATATTGTTTTTATTTTTACAATACATAGATTAATTTTATTTTTTTAAACTTTTGAAATGATGTGTTTATCAACTGTTGATAGTTTTTGATAGGTATCGGATTGAACAACAAATGAGGGTGCCAAGAATAAAACATTTGGGAAATTCTTTTTGGTTATATCGAATGATCTGTCCCAGGCTCTATCAGTAATAATGAATTTGGTGTTTGTAGTTGGTTTGGTTGAAATAATACCCTTATAAGCAATAATTAATCTTGTAACACTTTTTCTTGATGCTTCATCCTTTAAACTAAGATAAAATTCGAATCCATCAAAAAATGATGGTAATGGTTTTAAAATATCTAAATTTAATAATGAAAAACAATTAATAATTAAATTAAATAAAAGAAATTTCTTTAAAAAAAAAAAACCTACATTCTTTACCTTTCAAATCTTTTAATTCACCTAAATTATTATTGGCTTTTGGAAGGTTATTGCTTGGTTTATTATATGCTATTGGTTTTTCATCATTATCTTCATCAGTATCACCTAAACTTGCTATTATATTATCCTTTGCACCATTTGCTTTTTCTTGAACTGTGCCCTTAATATTATTATTACTTTTTATTCTATCAAGTTCAGATTTTACCTCTTCAGCGGTCATCTGAATTGTATTACTTCTTTCAAATAATAAATCCTCATCAAACTCTTCAGCTTTTGGTGGCTTTGGTTTATATTTAATTGGTGGTGGTGAGGAGGAAGAGGATTTTTGTACATCATATTCTTCATTGTAATATTTATTTGGTCTATAAGATGAACTAGATTTATAACTACCTTGATTATCATCGCCGTCATTGTCATGATCGTTATTCTTTTTGTGGCTTGATTTTTGTTTTTTATGATGAGTGTTGTGGTGAATTTCGCCTTTTGGTTTATAGTGATAGGCTCTTTGAAGATAATCCAAGCCATCTTGAAGCAAATCATTGACGTTTTCTTTATCAAATACTATATCATCGGGGTCTCTGTCGGATTTTTCTGATGAAGAGAAGCTATTGTCAATGAATCCATCATTATAGTCGTACTCGTTTGGTATATGACTATCATCCTCGCTATCATCGGATGTTGGATCACCTTTTCTCTTTCTCTTTTTCTCTGTTGTACTAATACTTTTTCCAATTTTATCTTTTTTAGGAGTACTTTGTGTGGCCTCACTATTATTTGATCTAAAAGTATACTTTCCTATTGGTAATCTAGATTTTAATTTATAACAATCTTCGATCCAATCTGGATTTACAATTGAGCCACCTGCTTTCTTTGCTTCTTTAAACTTGGGGGTATTATCAAATGGTGTAACTAAATGAGTTGCTTCTCTGCACCAATCTGGTTTATACTCTGCACCCATTTCAATAGCTTTATCTCTTAACTCACCTTTTTGTGGATTAACTATACCACCAATTACCAAAACGACACCTTTCTAAATAATTATATTTTAAATTAGTAAAATAAAAACTTTTTATATATAAAACTATTTAAATATTATTACATACCAATAAATTACCAAATGAAGTAAGTTTCTTTTGTTGTTTTGGAGTTGAAAGTATTTGAAGATTATCGCCTTCTTGATCAGTTTCCCCATCATTTTCATTATTTACATTGTTTTGTTGTGTAATATTTTCTTTAATGTTTGATTTTAACTTCTTTTTTTTGAGTTGGTCTTGGTTAATTCTATCAGTTTTTTCCTCTTCATTTTCTTCTTCAGTTTCAATTTCAACAGTTTCAACCTTTTTAGTCTCCATTGAGACATCGGTACCACTATTATTAAGATTGTTATTATTACTACTATTTACAGTTGATTTTTTACTAATTATTAAAACTTGACCAGGTAAAGGATTATTTAAAGCTAAAGTTGCTCCTTTACTTATTTTCCCAAGATTACTGTTTCCTTTTGTAAGTTCAGCTGGTATAAAATTTAAAACTTGGGTAGAGTCGGTTTTGAACGCTGTTGGCTCTGTTTCAATGCTTGTATTTGTTGCTCTTGAATCATTTAAAGATGTATCTGTCATACTAATATTTTCAGGCTCTACGAGCTTTATGCTTGATGCTTGCTTTTTAACTGGACCATAAATTTTAATTGAACCTATACCTAAATTATCTAATGACCATGGTTGGGTGCACACTATTCTAATTCTCTCCCATTTTCTTGGTATTGTCTGTTGTGAAAATTGTTTACAATCAAATACTTTGGTTTTATTTCTGTTTACTTTATTTGTACTTTCGCTAAATGTCATAAAATTTGTTAATGGAACCAAAACTTGAAATTCAGTTGGCTCCCAAGTAACTAATCCAACTAAAATTTCGATAAACGCTGATCCTCCATTGGTAATTTCAATTTGCTTGATTTGTGTGGGTGATGGGAATTGTAACTCTATATATGCTTTATCAGTTTTATCTTTAGTTTGCCAAACTCTGTAGGTATCTTCTACTAAAACATTAATTGATTTATAATGTTCACTTTCAGATGAACAACTAGATACACTTGAATCTATTAATCTTAATGGTGGTTGTGTTGTAATACTATCACTATTTATTGGTAACATTATTATTTAATTTATTTAATTTAATTTTTTTAAGATTTATAAAAAAAAATAAAACAAAACTATAAACAATTAACTGTTATAGCTCTTTTAAAAATTTTTTTAAAAAAAATAATATTATCAAAAAAAAATTTAAAAAAAAATTTAAAAAAAAATTAATATATTTTTTTAAAAAAATCTATTTTCTTAGAAGCTTAAAATAAATAAAAATAAAACAAGATGAAAATTGGTTTGAAAAAATTTAAAGAAATATTTATTTTTTTGTTACTATTATTTTTTTTTTTTCTTTTTTTTTTTCTTATTTTATCACATAGCTTTTAAAGAAATTATTTAATTGAATAAATTGAAATTAAAAGCATTATTATTGTTATTATTATTGGTATTGGTATTGTTATTATTGGCGCCTGGTTTGTTATTAAAATTGTTGGTGTTGTTGTTGCTATTGTGTGAGGTATAATAATTTAAATCGATATTATAGTTTGGTTTGGTTGGGGTTGTTTGAGTTGGTGAAACAAATGAACCAAAATCACCGTTACTGGTAGTGGTGGCACCATTTGGTTGTCTTTTAGTTGGTGTTGGTGTTAAGGTGGTGGCATTCCAACCATCAAATGAATTTGTCGTTGTTGAATTTGATGTTGAGGATGAAACTGATGATGAAGAAACATTTAAATTACCAAATGATGAATTGAGTGAATTAATACCACCGTTGTTCATTGGTGTTGAGTTGAAATTTGATGTTGTTGGTCTCATACCCATACTTGTTGTAGAGCCATTAAAACCAAATGATTGATTTGATGATGTTGATGAATTTAATGAATTATTTATACTTCTATTATTCATATTATTCATATTATTCATATTATTCATACTATTCATATTGTTCATATTATTATTAATACTGTTTATATTGTTTATATTGTTATTATTATTATTATTATTATTATTTGAATGGGAAACAAATGAACCAAAATCGCTATCGTTGTCAAAAGTAAATGATTTGTTGTCACTTTCAAATGTAAATGATTTACCATTATTATTATTATTAATATTGTTATTATTGTTATTATTTTTATTGTTATTATTCATGTTATTTTGGTTTGAATTATTAAAGAGACCATTTGAACTATTATTTACACTATTATTATTACTATTTGAATTTTGGTTTTGTTGTGTTGGTACGATTGGTGTATTACCCCATGAATCAAAATCATCAAAAAGAGATGGAGTTGATCCTAAAGATTTGTTATTTGTGCTACTATTCATACCATTATTATTATTGCTATTAGGGATACTACCAGTACTATTGTGGATATTATTTGTATTATTAGATTTAATATCACTATTGTCTAAAATATCGAAAAGATTCTTTCTTGGATTTGTTGGAGTAGAATTTACGCTGCCACTGTAGTTGCTATTATTTAATTGAGTTGGGTTTGATGATGAAGAGTTTCTTAATGGTTGTGGAAAAGAGTTTGAAGATGATGAAGATCTAATATTAAAATTAACACTACTATTACCATTACTATTACCATTACTATTGTTATTATTATTGTTATTACTACTGCTATTATTATTATTAAAAGTTTGAAGACCTCTTCTTTGAGAACCTTTCATTTCTTGAATACGATCTAAAACATCTTGAATTGTTGGACGCTCTGATGGATCTGATACCAAGATGTATTCGATTAATTTGTGGAAGTTTGGTGAGAATTTTGAATTTTCTGGGATCTTATAATTTCCGTTGATGATATGAAGTGAACCGCCATCAAATGGATCACAATAGAATGCCATTTTGAATAATAAACAACCCAATGCCCAAATATCAACCCTTTCATTGATTACTGCTCCACGATAGAGATCGACCATTTCAGGTGCACGATAAAATAATGTTGTAAACATATTGATGTCATCTTCGGCTTTACCTCTTTCTTGATCACGGCTAGTGTTGAAAGTTTTGGATGTACTACTTCCAAAATCACATAATTTATAACGATTTGATTGTTGACATAATAAAACATTTTCAATCTTTAAATCTCTATGGGCTATTGGCGGTTGTTGTTGATGCATTGCTAAAAGACCGTTGCAAACATCTGAAAAAATTGAAAGAATTTCTCTTTCGTCCAATCTTGTATGTTCTCTTTGATTCATAATATCTAAAACACTACCACCACTGCAAAATTCCATTAACATTAAAACTTCAGTTTCTCTTGTATTTCTATTTTCAACTAATTTGTGAGCTTCTAATTTTACAATATTTGGATTTCCTCTTAATCTTTGCTTTTTTTTTTTTTTTTTTTTTTTTTATAAATGAAAATATTAATATCTAATTTTTTTTTTTTTTTTTTTTTTTGCTTTATTATATTCTTACCATAACATCGATTTCATTTTTTATTGCTTCCAATCTTTCACGCTCTTGAATAAACATTCTTTTCAATGCATATGTGTGATTGTAGTCGTCACGTACTAAATAAACAAAACCAAAACCACCTTCAGCCAATAACTTTATTTCTGTTAAACGTCTACCACCAACCTCATAGATTGCGCCGGTACGTCCACCAGTAATATTACCCCATACACTTCCAACATTATCTGAAATTGATTTTGAATTTATATTTGTAATTGCATCGCCTGCTGCTTCAATAAAATTTGATCCAAATTCGAAAAATCTATTCATTTTATTCTAAATATGGATACAAATATTTAATTTATTACTTTTTAAATATTATTTTACTATTACTATTTTATTATTACTAATTTATTATTCTAAAAAACACAACACAACAACAACAAGTTATTTTTCTATTATAATAGTAAATATTACACACAATAAAATATTTTATTGCAAAAAAATTAAAAAAAAAAAAAATTTTAAAAAAAATTTTTAAAAAAAAATTAAAAATAATATTTTAAAATCAAAAAAAAAAAAAAGATAAAAAAAAAAAAAACTGTAATATGGTTATTTCTACCAGTTTTTGAAATTATTATATTTTACATTTATACTCTTTTTTTAGAAAAGGATAAACTAAAAAAAAAAAAGATACTAAAATAGTGTTATTTGTTAAAATTCATTTAATTTTTTATTTTTTATTTTTTTTAATTTTTTTTCATTTTTTCATTTTTTTTTTAATTTTTTTAAATTATTTTATTTTTGTGAATTCACAAATTACAAATATATATATATTTTTTATTTTAAATATAAAAGATGTCAAATTTTAAAAGAGCGAGTGGCGATGTATATAATAGAAACTGGGTATTAGAAGCAGAAAAAGGATCAGGAGGATCTTTACAAAATACACCAGGAGGATTAAGTGCAATCGAGTCATCAACACCATCAGGAGTATCCTCTTCAGGCACATTCGTATCACAACAACCATCAACACAACAATCTATGGAATTAAAAGTTAAAAAAGGTTGGGAATTAGCTAAATCACCTGCTAAAAATATATTTATGACTGGTTTTTTCCTTTGGATGATTGGAAATGGTATAAATATTTTCACAATGCCCGTTATTATATATGCTGTCATTAATCCTGTTAAAGCAATTTTACAAACAAACTCAAGTAAGTAACAATACTCAATATTATAACTACCAAATAAAATTACTAACCTATAATTATTCATTCAGTGTTTTCAAGATTTGATGATTGTAAAAGAGATATTATACAAATGAAGATTACTTTTATAGCAATTCAACTAGTTTTACTTGGTGTTACTTTATATAAATGTAGTAGTATGGGCTTATTACCAATAACTCCATCCGATTGGATTTCCTCATTACCAATTAAAAAGGTAAGTTTATTTTTAATTAGTTGATCTACTTTTTTTCTTTTTACTAATCATATCATAACATTTATATTTTTAGAATGTTGAATTTTCAAGCGGTTCAGTTGTAATGTAAATAAATATTAAATATCCAAAAAATAACAAAAAAAAAAAACTATCAAATAAAATAATTAAATACATAACTGCTTTTGTAACTGTTTTTCTTATTTATTTATAATTTTTTTTTTTTTTTTTTTTTTTTTTTTCAAACAAAAAATTTTTAATTTTAATTTTTAATTTTTTTTTTTTTTTCAATTTTTTTCGTTTTTTTTTTATTTTTTTATATTAATTTAAAACACCCACACCACACCTCCTCGATTCGTATTATTTCTTTAATAGGAGTTTTATATTTTATTTTTCATTGTATTATAATAATTATTTTTTATTTTTTATTTTTTTATTAAAAGAAAAAAGAAAAAAAAGAAAAAAAAAATGTTAAGAACATCTAGTAGTCTTATTAACAAATTTAATAAAAACATAATTTTAACACCAACTTGCGGATTATATTCCAAATCTTTAAACAAAACAACAAAATTAAATTTTTCAACTAAAACAGATTCAAGCCTTAAAAACAATGATATAAATAACCAAAATAATAATAATAATAATAGTAATAACCAAAACAACAACAATAACAACAATAAAAAAAAAAGTAATAAGGGATTAATCTTTTTAGGTGCAACAGCTGTCACTATATTAGGTTTCTATGTATATTTTAAACAAAATGGATCCGAACCAAAGGTAATATTTCATATATATTTATATATTTATTTTGTACTTCTTTCGTTTCTATTATCCATTCTAATATTTATTTTTTATATTATAAAACCCGCTATCTCTTTTTCTGCCTATCTATATTCATACAAATTATTATTATTATATTAAAGCTTTATAGATTATTATGGACTTAATATATATTATTATTACAATAATGGGAAAAATAGAAGTAACATTAATAGTGATAATAATTATATAATATATAATAACTATATTTTTAATTATGATAATCCAGAAATAATTTTAGTTAGATTTGTTTTATTAATAGTTTTATTATTTTTAACCAATAAATATTTAATAAAGATCGAATTTGTAAAGAGAATCCCATTCCGTATAACATCAAATCTTTGGGGTAAAATGGCAGGTATTACAATTCCAGAAAGTTTAAGATCACCAATTTTCAAGAGTTATTCATATTTATTTGGTGTCAACATTGACGAAGCAGAAAAGCCAATCGAAGAATATCCAACTATGGGTGATTTCTTTGCTCGTCATTTAAAGAGCAATGCAAGACCAATTGATTCCAAAAGTGATATGGTATCACCAGTTGACGGAACTGTAATTTATCATGGTAAAGTTGAAAAGAACACTGTTGAGCAAGTTAAAGGTCTCACATATACATTAGAGCAATTCCTTGGTCCAGAAGAGTTGGAATCAATCAAAGGCAAAAATCTTTATCATATAGGTCTTTATTTATCACCAGGCGATTACCATGGTATTCATTCACCAGTAGATTGGAAGATTAAAAATCGTTATCACTTCCCAGGTTATTTATTCCCAGTTGCCAAAGTTGCCGTTGACAACATTCCAGGCTTATTCGCTATGAACGAACGTGTAGTTTTAACTGGTGCTTGGAAACATGGTTTTTATTCATTAACCCCAGTTGGCGCTTCAAATGTCGGAACCATTGTTTTAGACTTTGATAAAGATCTCCATTCAAACAATCAAAAAGACAATGCTTTAGATTTCGAAAAAAATACATACTATAAAAAGAATTATCAATCAATCATTCCATCTGGAAAAGGTGATGAAGTAGCTTTCTTTAGAATGGGTTCAACTGTTATTTTAATTTTTGAAGTCCCAGAAGGTAAAAAATTCGATTTCAACATTAATCCAGGTCAACATGTTAAATTTGGTGAATCAATGGGTAAATTAAACTAAAAAGTTAATAAAAACCAGTATTATTATAAATATTTATAAATTTAATAAAATTCTTAAAAAAATTTTTAAAAGAAAAAAAAAAAATCACACAAAAAAAAAAATTTCCTTTTTTGAACTTCATTCAGTATTTATTTATCTTTCTTTAAAAATTTGGGTCAAATAAAACAACACAGTTGTATTTTTAAAATACCAAATTTGAAATTTTATTTTATTGCAAGAAAATGACCCTTTTTGAACTTCATTTGTCAATAATTATTATTTTCAAAAAAAAATTAATCCAATTTTTTTTTTTTTTTTTTTTTTTTTTTTTAATTTTTTTTAATTTTTTTTTTTTTTTTGAAATTTTTTTTTAATTTTTTTTTAATTTTTTTTTAAATTTTTAAATTATTTTTGATATAAAAAAAAATTATATACAAATATATTTATATATATAATCTTATTTTTTAAGAAAAAAGGAATATTATATAAAAAGTAATCAGATAAATATCTATTAAATCTTTTTGTGTTTTTAATTATTTAATTTTTTATTTTGTGTAAATAATTGTTATATAAATAATTGTTATTTTTATATATAGAATAAATTCATATTCACCACCATTTATTATTTTCATTTCTTATTTTATCTATTAAAAAAAAGAATTGACTTTTATTCAATCTTTTTTTTTTTAAACAAATAAAACAAAAAATAAAATAATCTTCAAAAAAAAAAAAATATAAAATAATACACTTCACCAATCTTACTATATAGTCAGTAATAATAATATTATATTGTTAAATTTTTTTTTTAATAATAATATAATATAAATCTAATAACACACACATACATATATATATAATAAATGGCAACTAATAATAGTGAAACAATGGAATCACAAAAAAATAGTAGTAATGAAAATATAAATAATAACAACAATAATAATGATAAGCCTGATCAAGATTTAGACTCAGACAATGTCTTTAATAAATTAAATAAACTCTCATCCGAAAAATCATTTTATAAAACGTGGACACTTCAAAATAACAACCAAGAATCAGTAACAGAAAATGTAAATTCAATTAATAATCTCAGCTTTGTAATCGCAACTCAAATTAAAAATCTAATTTCTAATTTAACTAAAAAATCATATAAAGCAAATTCATCAGAGTTATCACAGGTAAGCAAATAGAATACTTTCATTATATATCATTGTATTATTAATACATACTAATATTGGTATTTTTATTTGATTTTTTTTTAGCTCATTAATCAATATGGTAGCCAAGCAGAAATATATATATTTAGAACTTTAGTCGATAGTATAGATTTTAAAAATATAACTACACCAAATACTACACCACCATCAACTACAGGTAGTACAACAGGTACAGCTACAGCAGGTGGATCAAGTGGCAGTCAATTAAGAGTACAACTCTTCAAAGAGGAATTTTCAAGACTTACAAAACAACCACATTTTATTAGCGTTCTTTGTAAAGCATTCGACGGTTACGAAAATTTAAATATTGAATTCTTTGGTCACTTTTCATCAACATTGAAATTAAACCCATCTCACGAAATCATGCTTGGTCTTGCTCTTTCTCAGTCATTGGATAAATCAGTTCGTGAACAGGCCGATAAATTCTTATTAAATACATTAACTCAATTATCACAATCAAATACTAAATCATTACCGGAAAATTTATTACACCAATTACTTTATAAATTTAAAATCCAAGAAACTCAACAACAACAATTACAACAACCAACTCAACAATACAATGATATTATAAAATATCTTCAATCCATTTCACCAGCAAATTCATTAGCTCTCTCACCATTGGTCGATGATCAAAATATACCAAACTCCAAAAGATTACAACAAGACAACCCAACTTATGTAAATTCTATAATCTCCAAAGTGTCACAACAAAATGTTCCTTACCAAATAATCTTTAGTATAGGGTTCTCCAGTTGCTCCTCTGCTGCTACTCTCAAAGATATATTGTTCCAATTCCCCAAACTAACTGAGTCCGACATTGCTCATATATTAATTTCAATGGCAGATTTAACATCACAGCAACCAAACAATAATAACAATTCAATTCCATATTTAACTTTTAGCGACTTAAATAAAAATAATAATAGCAGTGGCTCACCATCAACCTCTGCACCAACTTCACCATCAACTTCAACATCAACTTCAACATCAACAACAGCAGCAGCATCATCCGAAGAATGGAATATTCCAATTTTTGTTGAGGTTGTTAAAGAATTGTATCCAAATATTGATTGGGATATTGTAATTAGAGAGTTAGACTGTCCTGTATTTAACCTTTATGATTTACGTGGTTTGGCATTTATTTTGGCTGTTTATAATAAAGCAACCAATACCACCGATCAATTCCCAATCGATTTTATACTCGATAGAATTTGGATTAATTCATTAGGTCAAATTCAATTCTTAAAGATTGCAATTCAATCAGATTTCTTCCCATTCTTTTTGTCACAAAAGAAGAAAGTTGACGATGCTGTTTTAGGCAAAGCACCACCTTCAATTACTCATTGGAATTCTTTATCATTATATGAAACTTTATTCCAATTATCAGAAATTGACCAAGAACATTACCAAAAAGTCAATCCATTATTTGAATTCCCAATTAGAAATTGTCCAGATTTATTGCTTTTAGGTGTTTCCTCAATAGTAAGTATATTTTTTTATGATTGGTTAAATTTCTAAAATCAAATTATTAATATTTTTTTATTTATTTTTTAATAGACATTAAAAAATAATAGATTACAAAATGAATTATTATATCATTTGTTTAACACTTTATTACAATCACATAACTATCAATCAATTATTTCACAACTTTGGAAAGACCATCCACAAAATGTAGTTCAAATTATGTCGGATATATACCAAAAAGATCCAAAAGAATTATCTAGATTTTTAGATATTGCCCAAGAGCTTAAGGTAAGTTTTAGATATTAAATATATAAATCCAAATTGTTGGTTAATATTAATTATTATTTCTTTTTTTTTTTTTTTTTAGATTTTAAGACCAATGCTTTACTGTAAAACCTACCCATTTATTATTAATTTAGCACTTTTAGCTTCGCAAAGAGAATATTTATTTTTAGAAAGATGGATACAAGAAAGAATGAAAGAAGATGATCATTCTTTTGTACAAGCCTGTGTATCATTTTTATCTGATCGTATTGCAAAGAGATTAAAAGAACAACAACAGCCAAACGATCAAGCAACATCAACTTTAAATCAACCAATTCCACTCTCAAATACTGTACTTTTATCTCTCCACAAATCTTTAACTGACCTTTCTGATCAAATTTCACAAAAGCACCCAGAATTAGTTAATGAACTCAAACAACTTGGTCCTCAACTTCAAAGTACTGAAGAACCAACCGAAAGAAGATTCTTACCAGAGGTAGAAGAAGAAACAAATTCTTACTTTATTAAGTTATATTCTGGTGACATGACTGTTGATCAAATCATTTCAATATTAAAAGAATATAAGGTCTCAAAGAATCAAAAGTAAGTTTAAATTAATTTATTATGTTAATTTTTTTGTGCTTGTGTGTTATTAAAATTATTGCGCGCTCTTCAAAAAATTTAAAATTTTTTTTTTTTTTTAAACAAGTATTAATATAAAATTTTATTATTATTTAGGGATCAAGATATATTCAGATGCTTATTATTCAATTTGTTTGATGAATATAAATTTTTATCAGATTATCCAGATAAAGAATTAAAGATCACCGGTGTTTTATTTGGGTCATTAATTAAAAATTTATTAATTTCATCACAACCATTACGTGTTGCCTTAAAATATGTCTTGGAAGCTTTAAGATTCCCAATCAAGAGTAATATGTTTGTTTTTGGTTTTAATGCTCTTATATCTTTCCCAAATAGATTAGCCGAATGGCCACAATACTGGGCCCAAATTTGTAGTATCGACCACTTTAGAGAAAATTATGGTGATATGATTTCTGCTATCAATCGTATGATTGACTCTTCTGAGACAACTAAGCAACCAGAGTTCCATAAATCAGCCAACTCCCCACCAGCTACCACAATTTTATCATCACAACAAATTCAAGATGCTGAAAATTTCACTTTTGATTCAAATAATGCAGATTTAAGTGATCATCCAGGTTTAGATCAACAAATACCAACCCAACAAATACAACAACAACAACAACAACAACAGCAACAGCAACAAAAATTAAAGAAAGAAAATAAACAACAAAAACCAAATAAAACACATCAACCAAATAATACAAATGATGAAGATGCTTTTAGTACATCAATTCCATTGGGAACTTTGTTAAGTGCTACCAAAGAAATCATTCAACCAGATGACGCAGTTAAAGATAAAATCTATTTTATCATTAATAACATCTCTCAGCACAATTTAGATCAAAAAGCTAAGGACCTCAGAGACATTCTTAGACCTGAGTTCTATGATTTCTTTTCCCAATATTTGGTTGTAAAGAGAGTTAGTATCGAAGCTAATTTCCATGCTCTCTATTTGGCTTTTATTGACCGTCTTGCTATTCCAACCATCTCTGAAAAAATTTTATATTTTTCACAACAAAATATTCATACTCTTTTGAAATCAGAAAAGATTCGTGGTGATCACAGCGAAAGATCACTTTTGAAGAATCTTGGTGGTTGGTTAGGTTTGAACACTCTTGCTAGAAACAAACCATTGCTCCAAAAAGTAATCTCTCCAAAAGATCTTTTGATCTATGCCGCTGAAAATGGCCTTTTAGTTGCTATAGTACCATTTGTCTCAAAACTTTTGGAATATTGCCAACAATCTAAAGTATTCAAACCACCAAATCCATGGGTTATGGCTATCGTTCGTTTAATGTTAGAAATCTATAATCTCAAAGATTCAAAGAACAATATTAAATTTGAAATAGAATTATTGTTTAATAATTTAAAGATCGAATTTAGTGATGTTACACCAAGCACAATTTTAGCCGAGCGTAGAATTCAACGTGAAATGGAACAACATACCCAACAAGACGACACTACAAGAAAGGATAAATCTCAATCATCTTTAGATCTTCTTCAAAATCTTCCACGTTATTTAGTATACAACACCTCGCTAGGAGTCTATGCTCAATCACCAATCTTTAAGAAAGCCACTCCACTCGCCTTTGAAAAAGCAATCCGTGAAATTATTGGTCCAGTAGTCGAACGTTCTGTTGCTATCTCTGTAATTACATCTAAAGAATTGGTCAGCAAAGATTTTGCTACAGAAGCTGATGAAACTAAGATGAGAAGAGCTGCCCATTTAATGGTTCAAAACTTGGCAGGTAGTTTAGCCTTGGTTACTTGTAAAGATCCACTTCGTGTTAGTATTACTGCATACTTAAAAACTTTACTTCAAAATAATAATAGCCTCCCACCAAGTGATGTACCACTCGATGTTGCTGTTTCTGTTGTTTGCAATGACAATTTAGATTTTGGTTGTACTATTATCGAAACAGCAGCTAAAGAAAAAGCTATTGTTGCCATTGATGAAGTTTTAACTTCAAGCTATAATGACCGTCTCAAGCACAAAGAACAAATGGGCCAACAACCATTCTATGATATGGGTTATCTTACAACATCAATCTACCACACTCTTCCAGATAGTCTTAGACCAAAACCAGGAGGTATTCAACCAGATCAATTCCGTGTTTATGAAGACTTTACCAATCTTTCACATCACGTTAATATTGGTAATGTTAATTCAGTCGAAGGTGCCACTGCTGCTCCTGATCAAACCAATCAAGCTACTGATTTGTTCCTTGGTCAAAACTATAAAGCAAACACTCAAGCTCAACAGGCCCAAATCCAACAACAACAATTGTTACAACAACAACAATTATTACAACAACAAATGTTACAACAACAACAAGCTCAACATCAAGCTCAACAAATGCAACAAAGCCAACAAAACCAACAAATGATTCAACCAAACCAAATGGTACCAAATAATGAATTAACCGAAAAATTCATAATGCTAATGAACGAAGTAGAAAAGGTTGTTATTAGAATTTTAAGCCAAAATCAAAATGTTGAATTAGAACTCCTTTATACAGTTTCTCAACAAATTCTTTTATTAGTTCGTGTATCACCAAACCAATCTGAATTATTAGCTGGATTTGCTCAAAAGATTGTTGCTCGTTTAGTTGACCCAGAAAAAAAACCACTCTACGAAGTTTATTTTGAACTTTTAGAGGTATTCCGTGATTGGGATCAAAAAGTAATTACCACAATCACTTCATTTGTTTTATTCTCAAGTCCAGATAAAAAACTCAATCGTATTTTAATTGCAGGTCTAATTATTCATCAATTAATCAATGTAAACGAATATGATTTAGCTCTTTCAAAGATGTTAGTCGACACACGTAACTCTTCATCAATCGATTTTGCTATTAGTTTAATTCGTTTCTGTCTTGTTGAAAACAACTATGCAAATATATCAGAATTCCCATCTACTCTCGATTTACTTCAAAAGATTGCTGTTAGATCACCAAATGAAATTTTGGTTAAAACTTTTGATGATATCAAGAACAATCCAAAGGAAGATAAGAAACGTAGAATCTCTCGTATTCGTCAAGAAGATATGATTGCCGATCCACCAGGACTTAAAGAAGCTGTCATTGCATTACTCCAAGATTGGTTAGTTTTCTCATCAACAAACAACGATCAAAAAATTCTTGTTCAATACCTCGGTCAAGTTTTACAAATTAGCTTTATGAAGAATGAATTATACTTTATCAAATTCTTTAGATTAGGTGTTGAATATTCATTAGAAAGATATCAAGCAAACTTTGAAACCAACTCTCCACAATATCTCGAAATTGATTCATGGTGCAGATTTGTTGTTTTAATGATCAAGCATGCCGACCCAACAAAACTTAATATGTTAACCAAAGTATTAAGTGTTCTCATCAAGACTCTTACAAAAGATTATGAAAGTAACCCAACCAGATTCAATCAACGTCCATACTTAAGAATCTTTGAAAATCTTATTGTAGATCTTACATCACCAGATCCAGTTCTTGAACCATATATCAATCATATCCTCTTTTGTTTTGTTAATGCTCTTGCAACTCTTCAACCACAAAAGTATCCTGGTTTCTGTTTTGCTTGGTTAGATTTACTTTCCCACAAATCATTCATGCCAAAATTATTACATCGTCAACAAAGACAATGGTTCCACGCTCTTCTTTGCCAACACTTCAAATTTATGGAGCCATTCCTTCGTAATCCATCAGATTTATCAAATCCAACCCGTATTCTTTATAGAGGCACTCTCAAGGTATTACTTGTTCTTCTCCATGATTTCCCAGAATTTTTATGTGAATATCATTTCAGTTTATGCGATGTAATTCCAGCCAGTTGTGTCCAACTTCGTAATATTATTCTTTCAGCTTTCCCAAGAAATATGAGATTACCAGATCCATTCACTCTTAAAATGAAAATCGATTCACTTCCAGATATCGCTCAACCACCAAAGATCCTTTCAAATTATACAGCTGGTCTCAAAAACTTAAAGAATGAAGTCGATGTTTACTTAAAGACCAGAGGTCCATACTCATTCCTTACCGATCTTAAATCAAAGGTTACCCTCACCGATAAAGAAGAAATTTTAGTTAATGGTTCAAAATATAATATTCAAATGATCAATTCATTAGTTCTTTACCTTGGTACTATGGCAATCCCAACTCTCCAAAGTAAGAATGGTCCACTCACACCACAACATTCTGCTCCAATGGATATCTTCCATCGTTTAGCTCTCGATTTAGATTGCGAAGGTCGTTATATTTTCTTAAATGCAATTGCTAATCAACTTCGTTATCCAAACAGTCACACTCATTACTTTAGCTGTGTTCTTTTATTCCTCTTCTCTGAATGTAATTCCGAAATCGTTAAAGAACAAATCACCAGAGTATTATTAGAAAGATTAATTAGCAGCAAACCACATCCATGGGGTTTGTTAGTCACTTTTATCGAATTGATAAAAAATATTCGTTTCAACTTTTGGTCTCACGCATTCACCAAAATTGCACCAGAAATTTCAAAATTATTTGATTCAGTTGCTAAAAGTTGTTTAAGTAGAGAACAACAATAAAAAAAAATAATAATAAATATAAATTAAAATAAAAATAATAGTAATCAATAAATTTAAAAATATATTTTTTTTTTTTTCAGTCATTTAACTTATTTTTTTATTTACTTTACTTCAATTTGTTTAATATTAAATAATAAATAAAACTCTATTTTTAATGGGGTGTGTCAGATTTATCTTATCCTTATAGGAATTGCAATTGCATTTTTTTGAATTTGTATTTTTAAATTTGCATAACCAGCTAAGCAAAATTTTTTTATTTTTATTTTTATTTTTTTTTTTTTAAAATTTTTCATTTTTTTAATTTATTTTTATATTTTTTTTTTTTGTTGATTATTGTTTTTCTTTGTTCAATTGTATAATATGATTTTTCGTAATAGTACAAATATAATCATAATATCCTCTAATAATAAATACAGTCAATATTATAATAAAATAAAGCTCTTAATGGTTTTAAAAATAAAAATATAAATGATATATTTATAAAATATAAAAATAAAACAATTAATATAAATAATATAATAATATAATAATATAATTTAAATAATATAAATAACAGAAAATGACAAGTTTTAATAATTTATTTAATTCACAAGATGACGATGAAGATAGAGCTAAAAACAGTAATCCATTATCATCATCATCGATGATACCAAGAAATCGAAAACTAAGTGACCCATCAGCATATAATAATAGTAATAGTAATAATGACAGTAGTAGTATAAATATAGAACAGGACGATATATTAGATAATCATCAAAGCCCGAATAATAGTAGAAATGATATACAGCACCTTTATTTTGAATCTTCTTCAAACTCAATGTCATTAAACGAAAGTAATGAAAAAGATATAGACGAGAATAATAATAATAATAATAATACAGCGACAACTAATATTAAAGATAATTTATTAAATAATTTTATAAATAATAATAAATCACAGTTTGGTAACAGTAGTGATAATTCATTTACCAATACAAATATTAATAAAAAGAAAACAAGAATATCAAATCGTAATTTAATGTTTTGGGTATCATTAATTTTAACAATAACGCAAGTTTTAGGTATATTTATGTTTTCTCAAGGTTTTTTCCCAAGAAAAACTTCATTGCAAGGTTATAATTCATTTGATAACTATGAAAATTCATGTACCGACGGTAATATTCAAGTTGAACCACAGTTTGGTAAAATGGTATTCATGGTAGTAGATGCATTTAGAAGTAGCTTCTTATTTGGTGAAGATCAATTGGGAATGAATTTCACACGTTCATTAATTGATAGTGGTAGAGCTCATGCTTATATTGCTAGAGCTGATGCTCCTACTGTAACATTACCAAGAGTTAAAGCACTGGTTAGTGGCGGCATTCCTAGTTTTGTAGATTTTATAAACAATTTCAATAGTAAAACTTTGACTGATGATAATCTACTACATCAATTAAAAAATTCAAATAGATCAATGCTATTCTTTGGTGATGACACATGGTTAAAATTATTCCCTGACCATTTTAAAAGATTTGATGGTACAACAAGTTTTTATGTTGCCGTAAGTTAATATATTATATAATAATAAATTTAATATTATTATATTTGTAGATACTAATATAAAATTAAAAAATATTAAATACTGTAGGATACAGTCGAAGTTGATAATAATGTTACTAGACACCTAAACGAACTAGATAATAATGATTGGGATACAATGTTTTTACACTATTTAGGATTGGATCATATTGGTCATTTAGAAGGTCCACATAGCGATTTAATGAAACCTAAACAAGAGGAAATGGATGGAATTATTAAAACTATACATACCAAAATTTTAGAAAGAGATAGATTAGAAATGGAAAGTTATAAGAGTAAAAAATTAAATAGCAGCGATGATAATAGTAATAACAAAAATAATAATAGCGAATCAAAACCACCTTTACCAACTTTATTTGTTTTTTGTAGTGATCATGGTATGAACGAAATTGGCAACCATGGTGGATCTTCAGAAGGTGAAACCTCATCAGTTTTAGTATTTATGAGCTCACTATACTATAACCAAAATGATTTAATTGTAGATCATAACAATAACCATCATTCAAATTTAGAAAAAACAATAAATAAAATTCAAGAAAATAACACAAACAATAAAGATGAAAGTAAAACAAATAACACTAATAATAATGCCAATAATAATACTAATGATAATACCAAAAATAAGAATAGTAATAATAGCAATATAAATGATAATGATGAAGAGTTTATCAGTCACGAATCAGTTAATCAAGGTAGAAGTGATGTGCATTACTATGATCAAGATTTAATACCAAAGTTTCCCAAAGGCGAGCCACCAAAAAAAGTAGACCAAGTAGATTTAGTCCCAACCTTATCATTATTATTAAATCTACCTATCCCAAAGAATAGTTTGGGTAGTTTAATTCCAGAGTTATTTGAACAATACTTACCAAATGAACAGTACTTAAGAGCTTTGGAAATTAACTGTCAACAACAAATTGAAATTATTAAGCATAATTCAATATTTTGGAAAGATGGTGCACCAACAAATCAAAATGTAGCAAATCTAATTAAATTATTTTCAGATGCTCAACAATATCATAGCAGCTTTACCATTTCACCATCTCATACAAATTTTAACCAAAACGCCGCCGATCTATATCTAGAATTCCTTTCAAAAGTTCAAGATCAATTTAAATCACTTTTAACCACATTTGATGTAAATCTCTTAGTCATAGGTGTCTTATTAATTGGGTCATCAGCTTTGGTAACATTATTAATTGCAGTTTCTTCAATTTCGTTAGGTGATAGTAATAGTAGTGGTTTTTCACTCAAAGGTATTAAATTTGTAATTGGGTTTGTTTTATTAATAATAATAATATTCATAGTTCATTTTTTTACAGTTTGTAATAATATAAATAATATCAATAATAATACACACAACAATGATTATCGACAACAAGATAATAATAATTATGAACAGAACCAAGCCCAACAAAATTCAACACAACAAAAAGAAATTGATAATATATTTTGTAAAAATGAGTTCCGTTATAGCATTTTTAGTTTTATTTTTACAGTTTTATGTTTATTAGTCGGATTTAATGCATTCACATCAAAAAGTGTTAACAAGCTATGGAGCCTACCATCATCAATCCAACAAAGAAAAGAAAAATATCTTATTATAGCCGGTACCATCTTACATTTAATTAGTTTATTTGGTAGTTCTTTGGTAGAGGAAGAGCATCTTACTTGGTATTTCTTTACAACTACTGTGATAATTTTGCAACTTATACCACATACTCTTAGTTTCTTTGTGTATTTAACAAGCTGGATATCCCAACGTACCAATACAAGTAAACAAAACTCTTCAAGTCTTCGTCAATTGGCTATATTACTAACTGTTTTAGTGTGCCTCAGAATTTTTAGAATCTGGAACCAAACAGGTATTAAATGGATGGATGATAATTCGTTAAACGAGTACACATATATTGATTTTGGCAGATTTTTAAACTCTCAAACCACCTTTGGTACCGTTACAATGTGGATATTATCAGTCATTAGTATTATTGCCCCATGCTACTATTCTTTTGGCCTTTTAGATGACCTCAGAGACCAGCGTAGTGGTATTTCACCCATTTTATCCAACACTTACAAGTTTACAATAGTCGTAATGTCTGCATTCTTATTTTGCTACAAGTGGGAATATATTTCTAAAGATCTTATCAACCCTGCCTATATCGCCAGAATTGTTTATTTGGGTTTCTTTACTTTAAGTGCCATTACCTTTGGTTTCCCATTCTTCACAAAAAAAGATAGACTCCAACAGCAACAGCAAAATCTCGCCTCAGGTTGGTTTATTACAACTCTCAAATTTCTACCAACTCTTGTTGTAATTAATTTCTCGATGCTCTTTTTACTCTTACATAAAGTTCATAATATGTTTTTAATAACTTTAATGGGTACAATTGCCCATTTTTATATTGAACACCTTTTAGAGGATACCGGAAAAAGATCTAAAAGTGGTATGGTTGGAGTCTGCGTTGGTATACTGTGTCTAAATTGGCTTGGTAAATTTGGCTATTTCGCATTTGGCAACTCAAACTCATTGGCTAGTATTGATATCTCTGGTAGCTATACAGCCCTAATCGACTACAATCAATATTTGGTTGGAATTCAAACACTATTGATCGGCTACACATCTCAGCTATTTTTCTTCTTTGTTACAATTGTATATACAACTCATTTAGCTATCAAATCCATTAGCAGTAATAATCATCAAGAACCTTCACTTTTATCAACACCAGGCTCAGCAAATGATATTATCGATGAGTTTCAATGGTATAGCGTTGTGGGTGGTCTATTAGATTGCGGTATTAGATGGACCAATGTATTTATGTTTAGTATTGTCATCCTAATTCAACGTTATCATCTATTTATCTGGACTGTTTTCTCGCCCAAATATATCTACGAAGTATTAGATGTCATTTTGGTTTTGCTCAAGATATTTTTAATGGCCGCATATATAATTTATTTTAAATTTTTATTATATATTAAAGAAAAAGCTGGTGAAAATGTTTTATTACTTTCATCATCTCAAAATATCAATAAGGAAGAATAATTTAAACCACATAAAAATAAAATAAAAATAAAAATTAAGAAATTAAATTTAAGGTTGCACAACAAAAAATTGGTTTTTTTTTTTATAATAAAACAAATATAAATTAGATTTTTTATTACAAGGGGATCTTTAAGATAAAAATAATAATTTCAATATAATATGTAATCTTGATAACTAACAATACTACTGAAACGGTAAATCCCCCCTTTCAGGTGAAGGATAATTGGTGTAAATCAATGTAAAAAAACATTATGATCTTTTAGAAAAAAATTATAATAAGAATATTAATCTACCCAAATCTCTGTTTAATTAAAATTTTATAATATTTCGTAAATAATAAAGAATTAAATAAATATAAATCTAATAGATCGTCTCTAAACAAAAAAAAATATATTTGGTGATTGTTAAACAAAAAATAGTTTTTTATAAAATAATTAAAAAATCATTTTTGTAATTTTATATATTTTTATTATTTTATAAAAAAAATTTTGGTTATAAAAATAAAAGAAATTATTATTCCTTTATTCAAATTTAAAAATAAACTAGAAAATGGGGTTTTATAGAGTTACAAGTTTTGTTCAATATAGTCAATTAAAGAAACATCATTCAGTTGTAGTTTTTTTTTGTAATTCCTCAGTTTTATCTCATAAAATAGAAGATTTTCTAAAGAAATGGGCATTTGAAAACCCGGGCTCCGATATTAACCTTCTTGTTGTTAATGTTCACCTTTTTCATGATGTAAAAGATGTTAAAACAGTTACTTCCGTCCCAACCACCAGATCATATAAAAAAGGAATAATAATAGGTGAATATATTGGATCTTCAGAACCATCAATAATAAATCTAATTAAAGCAAATTTAAATATTAAATAAAACTTTTTATTTTTATACACTATTGTTTTTATAAAACTATAATTATTTTTAAATAAATAAATTATAATTTTTTATTTTACATTTTATTTATATATATTTAAATTATTATTATTCCATTTCTAACAAACTACTTGATAAATTTTGTTTTAATAACTTGGCTTGGCAATTTGAAAAAGACTTTTCGATAAAACTAAGGAAATAATCAATTTTACCATTTGGTGGCAAAAGATGAAGGAATGAGTCTGGATCTAAAACTTCACTTAAATGACTGAGGAGTTGTTCATACTCGTAAACAATGGTTTCTTTTTCTTTTGTTAGACTTTTATCTACCAATTGATATTTCTTTAAAACTGAGTCTAAAACAATCGACCAATCAGAAAGCTCTTTACAGAAATGAAGAGAATAATCCAAAATTACTGATATACTATTATTTAAAACTAATTCGATTGCTTCTTTAATTTGGCCCAATAATGGTAAACAAGCAAGCTTTAATGATAATAGCATTATATTTGATTGATCTTCATTGAAAATGTTTTCGATATTATCCATAAATTCAAAATCTTTGATGATATTAATTGATAGAATTGATTGAAGCTTTCTATAGTAAAATGATTTTAATAAATAGCCGACTTCATTTTGAGCGGATGGGTTATAGTTGTTTCCTGTTGAAAATGGTGGTAGTTTTGATAACCATTGTGGGATATTTAAAAATGAATTAAAATGGAATGATATCCACTGGTTACAATAAATATTTTGTGGTTGTGTTGGTTGTGGTAGTTGTTGCTGGCTCGATTTAATATTTCTTTGTTGTTGTGGTGATGCTTTTTGCTGGAGATGGTGACCTTTATTTAAAATTGATTTTACATCTAGATTTAAAGAGTGGAATAATTGTTCATCCTCACCTACAAATCTTTGAATATCTTTTACATAGAGATGAAGTAAATATTTAATAAATGATGGAACAAGGTCTTGATGTGAAAAAGAATTGGAATTTGAAAAAACCTGTTGTTGATTTGTTGTTGAGGCTGATTGTTGTAAACAACTATTGCTATTATTGCTATTATTATTTAATTTATTTTTATTTGATTGTTGTTGCTGCTGTTGTGATTTGAAGTTGTTAAATAAAAACCATTCTAAATAAATTTTAATTAAAAGTGAATCTAAATCGTAGTTATCTTTGTGATAAGAAATTGGATAATCTAAAATACCAGTTTCAAAAGTATCTGAAGATTTTAACAGTATTTTTAAACCAAATTCGGGTGTAATTTCTTTTTGAATAACTAATTGTATGGTAATTTCTAATAAACCCCATGGTGTTGATTTTCTTAATATTTTACAAAGATGTTCTGTTGGTTCACTTTCACCTGGTGGAGCTAAAAGCTTTGGATTCTTTAAACAAAGATTAATTAGAGCTTCGGTTGGAATTTCGTTGAATGAATCTATAGTATTTTGGAATTTATTTTGATCCAAGTATAATAAACCTAGTGCAAAATATACCCTGTTTTTACCTTCAGAATCAAAATCACCCTTCTCTGCAATTTCCCTCAATAATTGAATTGCTAATTCTTGTGAATATGACGATATGGATGACTCTAAAATTAAAAGGGGTAATCTATGTGGACTATTTACAAAATAATGATTTAAAATTTTATCTGATAGTTCTTCTTTATTCAATAATACTTCATAAGACTAAAATGATAATAATAAATTATAGTTGGTAAATAAATTATAATATATAGTACTGTACACTTTTTAAATAAAAATACATACATTTGGGTCATATAAAACATTTTCTAAATAGTAAATTAATGATAGATGTGATTTCTGGTCTTTAACTAGCATTTCAAAAACAGTTTCGATTTCTGTATCACTTGAACTATACCATAAAGCAGCTCTCATATAATCGTGTTGAATTTCTGGGTCGTCAGATTCGTAGGTTGCAGATCTTTTATAAAAGAACTCGCCCAAATAAGATGATGATCTTTTTAAAAGTAATTGATAATTCTTTCTCTCAATACCGAAATTCATTAATGATGCCATATCGTTCATTTTAATTGAAGAGGTATGTTGATTTGCAAGCTTTGATTGTAAAAGAAAATGACCCTCTAATAAAAGCTTGTGGTAAACTTCATCATTACTTTCCTTGTATTTAATGGCGTATTGTAAGATATCATTATAGAGTGTTTGAAGAGGTGTGTGACGAATTAAATATAAACCCCAAAGTGTTGTATCTTCATTCACTATTAATTTTGGTTCTGGTTGTTTACTTTTTGGATTTGGTGAGAGTGGTTTTGATGGTGATTTCATAAGATTTGAAATTTTGTTGTTGGTTGCAATATGACTAGTGTTATGTTTTGAAAGAATTAATAAATGGTCACCTGCAACTGCACCTTTAGTTAAATATGGGAAATATTGAAGACCAAGACCGCATGGTGGTGGAACGTCACCATCATTAGCACCTTCACAAGATCTTAATGTCCATGTTTGTAAGCCTTCAGTGGTGATAGTATATAAAAATGATTGACTTGCAAAGCATGATACTGTTTCATTTGCATAGTTATAGGCTGAAAGTTTTGATGGTTTACTGATATTATATACATAACCCGATGATGAAGTTGATACTACACACCTCATATAAAGATTTTTAACATTTGCATGTGGGTTATTAATTGTGCTACTACTAATTATATTATTGTTACCATTACTACTAATGATTATATTTGCTGTGCTGTTATTTGATAAATAAGAATTACCAAGGTTACTATTGGATCTACTTTTATTTAATTTTGATGATGAAATAGAGGAGCTTGATTGAATATTCATTTGTCCAATTGATTTATTTCTATGAGTTGCTATGGGTGATTTATTGCTAGTAGGTGTTGGGGCTGGTGTACTATTATCTGGTTCTAAAAGTATTGAATTATTTGATGATGCGTCTGGTAATAAAAAAATTGTGTGAATTTCATCATCTTTATGAAATCTTTTGCTTAATAAAAGGGTTGATGCTAATAAAGTAAAACCTGATTCTGAATTTACATTTATACCATGTTCAATGTCACTAATTGGTCCAAATACTTCCACCTCTTCGCTAATGCCATTACTATTTCTATTGGATGAACCTTTTATTTCTAATGTTGATAATTGATTTTTACCTGTTGGATTACCATCTTGATCGAATGTGACTTCAAAATAATGTTCATCCTCAATAATTTCTGATGGTCCATTCTGTTTTTTTAAACAAAGAAATATTAATATTTTTTTTTTTTTTTTTTTTTTTTAAATTTATAAAACTGATTCTTACATTCACAGTTAATTGCTTTTGTATATTATTTTTATTGGTATTATCAAAATTATGAAACAATTGATTGTTTTGCTGTTGCTGTTGTTGCTTTTGTTGTTGCTGCTGTTGCTGTTGTTTTGACAAATCTGAAAATGGGTCTCTATATGATAATGATAATGATAAAACTTTTGCTTCATTTAAAGTTGCATAGGCTAAATAATTTTCATAGATACCAACTTGTGTAACACCTTTAATATGAATATCTAAAATCTTTTCGAAATAATTTAGTAATGGATAATTTTGATAAACTGCAGTCCAAATGCTAACAGATGAATCTGTTGAAACAATAACACGACTTGTAATCGGACATGACGAAATCGATACTACACTCGATGGTACTGGAATTTTGGTAACATTTAAAACCAATGATGCTAAATTTGAGGTGCTATTGCTATGAGTGCTGCTATTACCATCGTGAAAACTATCTACCATACTTGGACTTGAAGACAATGGACTACCATCCTCTAATAATTGTGGTGATGAATAATTTTGATTTGATAATCTCCAATTCTGATATATTCTAACAACACCAATTTCCCCATCTTTTTCCAATGTTAAAATTGAATCATTTGATGCTATATAATTTATTGATTTAATCACTTGATTCTGTGTATTAAATCTATTCAATACAGTGCATTCGTTTGTTGCATTTATACTGTAATGAATAATTTCACCACTCTTTGTTGAAATTAAAAAATCGTTTAATGCTGGTATAACATCAATTGGTTCGTTAACTTCATCTGATGGTAAACAATTTTGATGATTAAACAAATCAAATGATAAAAATTTCATTTTTCATTTAAATCATTAAAATTATTATTTTTATTCTATTATTATTATTTTTATTAAAAAAAAAAAAAAAAAAATATAATTAAAAAAATAATTTTAAAAAAAAAATAAAAAAAATCATTTTTTCATTTTTTTAAAAAAATTTTTTTTCAAAATAAAATTTCAAATAACTTTTCTCATTCATAGATATAATTAATTATTTATATATATATATAAATATATAAAACTTATAATGGATTCAATAATAATAAATTATCAATTAGCAAATATAATATATTTGTAATTTTAAATTTAAAAAATAAAAAAATTTTATTTGTTGTATTTTTTATTTTTGGAACTGTTTTTTTATTATTTCTTTTTTTTGCAATCTCGAAATATTTTGATATTTGTTGCCCAAATTATCATTTTAAAAAACTCCAAGGAGGTTTTTTTTATAAATCTATCTACCAGTTTTTGATTGCAAAAACGAAATTTAAAAAAAAAATAAAAATTAAAAAAAAATAAAAAATAAAAATATTATTGGTAACTTTGGAGCAAAGGGACAAAATAAAATTTTAATTTTAATATTATTATTTTATATTTTATATTTTATAATTTTTTTTTTTTTTTTTTTATACATTTTATTTATTTAATTTTTTTTTTTATTTTTTATCTAAATTTAACATTTTAATTTAACACTCACATTTTTTATTTTATTTTTTTATCACACATTATTTAAATATTTATATCACCAACACACTCACACTCTTTTTTTTTTATTGTTTTTTTTTTTTCTGTTAAATTCAAAATTAATAATAAACACACACCAACACTTATATTTAAATAAATTTGAATTTAAATAATATCAATTTTATTTTGTAATATTAAAAAATAATTTATTGTTAACAGACTTTTGTTATTTTAAAAGATTTATAATATTTCTTTCGTTTTGTTAATACATTAAAAAATAGTTCTTTATTTATATTTTACTTAGTAATATAATAGATAGTTTTAAACATGAGTAGTGTATGTATATTAGATTATATTTATATTAATAATAATAAAATAATTTAAACCTCCTTTTTTTTATTTATTTTTATTTTTTATTTTTAATAATTTATAATTATAAATAATTAATATTATATTCATTTTTCAATTTTCATTTTGTTTTTAATAAATTGTATATTGTTTTTTATAAACACAATCATATTAATTACTATTTTTATTAACTATAAAATTTATTTACATTTTTTTTTAAAATCAAATTAAAACAGATGGAATTTAACCCACCAAAAGACATGAAGCGTCTCCAAAAAAAGATGAATATCTTTGAAGGATCAACTCACATGCATAGAATTAATATTTTTAGACCAAATGTTAATATTAAAGATAACACAAACTCTATTACAATCACATTCGAATTACCAGGAATAAATAAAGACCATGTTTCAGTCGAAGTAACTAAAGATAACTCATTAGTAATCAGTGGTGAAAAGAAATCAAGATTATCATTTGATTCTATATCATCATTATCATCAACACAACAATCTACCAATACAAACAATAATACCAATAGCGCCAATGATTCTTCATCAACATCATCAACACCAACTATTCCATCCAATAATAACAATAGTAACAACAACAATACCACAACAACAACAATTAGAAAGTTTATTAGATCATTTAAATTACCAAATGGCACAGATCCATCTAAAATTAAAGCTTCAATGGATGATGGTTTATTAGTTATTGAAGTACCAAAAAGCTCAATCGAAACTGATAAAGTTAAAATACCCATTTTATCAAGATTATAATAAAAAAACAACAAAAAAAAAAAAAAAAAAAAAAAAAAAAAAAAAGCCAAATAACCCTTGTTTTTTTTTCCAAACATATAAACCCACCCTGGAAATGAGTTAAATAAAATAAGAAAAATTGGTTTTTTCCTCTTTTTTTTTTTTTAAAAAAAAAGTAATAAAATTATAATTTTTTTTTTTTTTTTTTTAGATAAATATCTGTTCTTTTGTATATTTATAATCATATCCTTCTTATGCATATGATCAAAATTATTTAGTAAAATTTTATTAAATATTTTTAAATTAATTTATATTATATCTATAAATTTAATTGTAGTTAAAATTATTTCCATTGTTATTAAAGTTATTAAAATTAAAATTGTTACCATTGTTATTAAACATATTATTATTATTATTATTATTATTATTGTTATTAAAATTTGGATTAAATTGGGTCATATTAAAATTGTTATTATTGTTATTAAATGAATTGAAATTGCCATTGCTAGTGTTATTATTAAAATTTAAATTATTGCTACCAAAATTATTATTAAAACCCATATTATTGTTAAAGTTACTACTGTTGTTATTGTTGAAAACAAAATTATTGTTATCCACTACAGGGCTGTTGTTAAAGTTATTAAAATTATTATTGAACCCATTATTGTTAAAGTTATTATTATTAAAAGAATTATTATTTACAAAATTATTATTATTAAAATTATTATCCATACACATATTGTTTATAGTATCATTATTGGTATTGAAATTAAAGTTATTACTAAAATTATTATTATCAAAATAACCGACGCCACTTGTATTAAAATTATTATCTAAATTACTCTTGATCGGATCGTCACCACCCGGTATAACTGGAACATCGTCGTCTTTATATTCAATTTGTTCCTCTTCAGGTTCTTTTGGTGTGTCGGGGATATTATTACCAAAATAAACTTCCATTAATGTTGAGTTTTCTCTTTGGGCCTGTATATCTTTTTCTAAACTGTCATAACCAAATTGTTTGATATCCTGTAAAACTGCTGGGTCGATTGGTATTGGTTGGTACCATTCAATCATTGTAGCTGTTTGTTTATTTGATGAGAAGGTTTCATCTGGATCAAATTGCTGCTGTTGAGCATCTCCAGATGCAATATCTTCTTTACAAAATTCTTTAACACTAACTAATTTATCATCATTTTCCCATTTAATATTAACTCTACCTTTTGAAGATTTTTTACGATTTGGATCTGGTACTGGTGTATCATCTTCTTTTGGTGGCTGTTCCCATATATCTAAAGAGTCTAATACTGATGCTGATGGGTCACTAGAACCGCTTGGTTTAATGACAGTTTTACTTTGACTTTTCAATTCTTGAACTTTTTTATCAACCATTGCTGCTGTAATTAGTTTTGAGCCTTTTGCACTGATTATGGTTGGTTGTTCTTGTGGTGAAGTTGATGATACTGTAATTGATGTGGTCGAGGTTTGTTCTTTTTTTATTGGTGGTGGCTTTTTAGTACTACTTGTTATTGTTGTGGTTGTGGTTGTACTTGTGGAGGGTGATGTTTGGTTTGTTGTTGGTGATGAGGAAGATGAAGAGGAGGATGAAGGTAAAGTGGTCGATGAGGATGAAGAAGATGCTGTAGATGATGAAGATGACGAGGAAGATGAGGTTAATGTTGAAGAGGAAGATAGTTTGTTCATAAACAAGTCGTCATAATCTTTAATAACTGATTTCTTTGGTTGTGTAGAAGTTGCAGGTGCTGTAGTTGGTTTCTTTGAATCTACCTCTATTGTTTTTATTTTTTTGCTCGAATCCACAGCTGGAGTATCTCTTTGTCTCTTTTTATCTGTAGTGCTTGATGGTGTTTCGGTGGAGTTAATTAAAACTATCCATTTTTTCTCTAATTCCTCAGCTGCATCCCTAACATTTGGGTTTTGATTCTTTTTAAATGATCTAACTGTTTTACCTATTAACTTTTCAATATGCAAATGTTCGACAGTAACTGGTAAACCTATAAGTCCTTTTAATGCTATAATAATATCTTTGGGTATTGTAATTGTTTCTTGTGCATATTTTAATACTGTATGAATATTTGATAACCCACGTCTTCTAGACCCGTAATGATTGCAATATTAAATGTATTAGTAATGTATATTGAAGATATTTTTTTTTAATTTTTTTTTAATTTTTTTGAAATTTGTTAAATTTTTTTACACAATAAAATTATTATGTGGGAAAAATTACCTTTTTTTACATGCATTGCTCATTTTTGTTTCGATAACCATTAAAAACTCTCTAATTTTGGGCCAGGCTGCAGCTTGTGAAAACTCTTGAATAAATAAGGGAACTCTATCTACTACACTTAGTCCATTCTTTTCGTCTTTCCATGAGATAATCTTTTTTTTAACAGAGGTTTCACTCATATTATTTGTTGTTGCTGTTAAATTATTATTACTATTGTTGTTTGTTAATAGGTTGGTGGCTGATGATGCAGTTGATAGTGATGAGGATGGTGTATTTGCTGATGTGGATGTCGATGAGCCCACTTTAATTTTGTTTTTAAATAAATAGTCTTGGAGTGTTGGTAACTCTTTTTCTGTTGGTGATAAATTTAAATTTGTAAAAATATTTTTTTCTTTTTTTTTATTTTCCAACAAATTTAAATTTTTTGGGTTAATTTGGGATGAATTTAACGTTACATTATTTTTCTTTAAATTATTATTTAAATTATTTAAATTATTTGTATTTATTGATGATGTTTTATTATTATTGTTATTTTGGGGTATTGATTTTTTAATTGCACTGCTTGTTGTTGTATTGGTTGGTGATAATGGTGTTGCTGCGCTAGTTTTTGAATTTTTTGATGTTGGTGGGGTAGGTTTTGCAGAGGTTGTTTTAGATGTTGATTTTATTGGTGATGTTAGTTTTTTTGATTTCTTTGGATCTTTTATTATTTCTTTTGATTTCTTTTTCTTTTTTTCGTCCTCGCTGTCGCTGTCACTGCTACTACTTATATCGCTACTGTCACTACTGTCACTGCTATCACTGCTATCACTGCTATCACTATCGCTACTATCGCTATCACTACTGTCACTGTCTTTTTCTATTAACCCTACAACCTTTTTGCTAGTTTTATTTTGATTTTTACCGATATTGGTAGTGCTAACTTTTTTATTATTTTTTTTGGTATCTGGGTTTACTTTCTTTGCAAGACTATTTTCATTTTTTTCAACCTTCGAATCTTTTTTTTCAATAATTTTAATTGATTCGGTATTATTGATATTATTATTTTTATTACTATTATTATTAATATTGGTAATTGGATACAAATTTGGTACTGGTGTTAAGGTTTTAATAATAGAGGTTGTTAAATTTGGATATCTAAATTCTTGAAGTTGATCAAATCTAATTAAATAGTTGGTTTGTATTTGTATAAATCTCTCTTTTGATGATTGATTGGTTGCTAATTTATCACTTTCCTTATAAAGTTCAGTTAATTTTGAATTTAGATCGTTGAGTTCGTTTATAAATCTGCTGGTTATTATATTACTAAAAAAGTTTGGGTAATCGAATAAAATCTTTTTACTGACTTCGAATAGTTGCTCTTTGGTCGTTGTAGGATTTGTTGCATTTAAACTTTCATACCATTTATCGACAATCATATCTATAAAATATTTGAAATAATATGTTGGTAAAATATTTGCTAATGGTAGTTCAATATATTGTGATATATCTGTAATAAAACTTAATAGTCTATTTGTATTTTCATTATTATAATTGATAATAAAATTATTATTATTATTATTATTATTATTATTATTATTATTATTATTATTATTATTATTATTATTATTATTATTATTATTATTATTATTATTATTATTATTATTATTATTATTATTTGGGTTATTTAAATTATTTATATTATTAGTTATATTACTATTATTACTATTTATATTATTGTTTGCAGAGATACTATTAAAATCATTATTTATACTACTATTACTATTAGTTAAGGGAGTGGTAATAAAAGGACTTTGGTTATTGTTAATCTCTGCAAATGAAGAGGATGATGATAATATACTATGGTTTTCGGTATTTTCTAAACCATTTGATATTTTATTATCTGAACTATCTATATTGCCAAAGTCTAAAATATCACTATTTGTATCAATTTCATTATTCATATTAATATTATTACTATTATTATACATTTGGGTTACTATTATTGGTGTGGATTGGGTTTGGTTATATATTTGATTTTGGAGTTGTTGTTGTTGTATCTGAATCGGTGATTGAATTGGTTGTATTGGTTGTTGGTAATACTGAGGCGATGATAAATTCTGTGGTGATTGAATGGATGGTACATTTTGAGGGAGAGGTGTTTGAATATTTTGTATTTGTTGAGGTTGTAGTGGTGTTTGGTTTATAGATGATTGTAATAGTTGTTGTTTTTTAGATTGGAGGACTCCCGATAGTTCTAAAACTGTTTGTTGCTGTTGTTGTTGTGTTAAAGTTAAAAAATGCTTAATATTACCTGTTACTTGATTGTATTGTTCTTGATTAAGAAAAGGTATAAGTTGTTGAATAATCGAGAGATAATAGGCCTGTAACGGTGTTTGTTGTAATGTTTGTAATGTTTGTGGTTGTGGTTGTGGTGTTTGTTGTAATGTTTGGTGAGGTTGGGGTTGTGATGGTGGAAGCTGATTACTTATCGGGGATGATTGGTTATTTATTGGAGAGTGTTGCTGTTGTTGAAAACCTAATGATGAGTCTAATGTCGATAATGGTTGTTGTTGCTGTTGTTGCTGTTGTCGTAATAGAGACTGTAAATTTTGAAATAATTGATCTTGAGGCGATGTATCACCAATTACATTAAAGTTTGTGGTGTTCATGATCTAACCTCCACAATATTTTCTTTTTTTTTTTTTTTTAATTGTAAGAAACTCTTTTGGAATGAGATTAGATGATGTGATTTATATTTATATAATATAGGTTAAATAATGATATCATACACCCCACACTATATATACACCCATACATAAACCACTTGTCGAGAATAAAATTTTATTATGTAAAATATATATATGTGAAGTGTATATTATTAAATTTATTTATTTATTTATTTATTATTTATTTATTATCAATCTATTTATTTATTTATTTATTTATTTTTATTTGATTTAAAAAAAAAAAAGATTTTTTTGGTTGCTTACTATTTTATAATTCTGTCGTTCTCTATTGAGATATTTGTGTGTGAGTAAAAAGAAAAAAAATAAAAAAAAAAGATAAAGTGAGAAATATATAAAAAGCAAAACCAAACAAAACAAGCAAACCAAAACAAAACAAAATAAAAATAAAAAATATAGAGAAAGGTTATAAAATATTAATATATTGTATTATTAAATAATGAAAAAATTAAAATTTTATTTTTTTTAAAATTTTTTTTTTTTTTTTATTAATTTAAAAAAAAATAAATTTTTTTTTATTTTTTTTTTTAAAATTATCTTATATTTTTTTTTTTTTTTTTTTTTTTTTTATCTATTTGAGATAAATATATATTTCTTTTACCCACTGTCAAACACACACACACCAACACCCCCACCACTTCTAACAAAGGATATGCCTCTATTTAATTTTGTTATTCAATTTATTTAATATTAAAAACACTAACGAGTAGTATTGCTCAAAAATGAATTAATTAATTCAAATTTGGTTTGGGGGAAAATTTTTTCATTTAAAAAAAAAAAAAAAAAAAAAAGATATTTTTTTTTTAAAATCATTTTCGCTTGTTTAATATTTAAACTATAATAATAGAATTATATCATTCTAAATTACCATCAATATCATAATTAACACTCAAAATCAGGGAAGATCAGCCAAATAAATTTTTTTTTTTTTTGTATTGTAACACCAACAAAAAATATGAATTATCACATATCTATATACAGATCCATCCATATAATAATTGTTCCCGGTTTTAGAAATCAATGTTTTAATATCCGAAATATTTAATCAAAATATTTTTCTGACAACACAAAAACACCAATTAATAAATAAAAAATTTTATTCAACCTATTAATTTAAGTGTGTTTTTATGATTTTTATGTGATTTTTATTATATTTATTTTTTTATTAAAAAAAAAAAAAAAACAGATATTTATTTTTTTAAAAAAAAAAATAAATTTTATTATTTTTTATTATTATTACCCCACATAAAATTAGACAAATAGATTTTATAAATGCAAAATATACCAACATATATATATTATAATATTTTATCAAGTATAATTAATCATTTGCTATTTAGTTTAAGGTATGGTAAATATTTTGAGTTATTTTTTGCAAATTCAACTCGAAATGAAATAATAAAATATGCAACCATATCAAAAAAAAGTTTTCAAATAGTTTCCTACGAACTTACTAATAATCTAAATATTGACAACTATAAATTATTAAAATTCTTTTTCGAATCCCCATTCAGTTATAATAATAATAATAATAATAATGATTATAAATTAATTAAATTAAAAGATTCAATAATAATTTATAATGATACTTTTGAAGATTTTAAAAATGAAATCGCTCTTGGACATACAGAGAAATATAAAAACATTATCTTTATCAATGATAATCCATCGGAATTCAGAGGGATTATTTCAGAACTTTCAAGGCTACCAGACAATACCCAGCTTTATTTACTAGTTTGCTTTGAAAATGATGCAGAATTTCTACTTAATGGTGGTTTAAATACCCTTAAAGAAAAAAATTTAAAGAAAATAAAAAGAATTACTATAGATTATGGTAATCCAAATATAATCTATAGAATTTTAAATACAAATATTAAAGATATAATATATTGTGACACTTTGGAGAATGGATTTGACTGTGAAATAATCTTTGATGGATCTCCAACTCGTGCAATTGAAATCGACGACTTATTCTACACCGAAGGAAATCAAAAAACTGTTAATCAAGGTTGTTCTTTATCAAAACTCGAAAAGCTCACTGTGGAATCTCGTCTTGAAGTTTTAATAGAAAGAGTCCACAAGAAAAGAATCGAAATGGCAAAAAAACTAGAATCTAATCATCAGGATGCCCAAATAGAGAATGCAGAGGACAATAGCGACGGTGAAGATAATAACAATAACAATAATGATGATAATGAAAAAATAACTCCAAACATAGATTATTCATATAAAAAAGATTTGGATTATATTGTTGAAAAGCTATCAAATGACCCAGCTCTAAACTCAATCTCATTATCACATTTTTGTTCTTTAGGTCTTTCATGCCAATCATGCAATGGAACCTTAGAAGGCATAAATATTCCAACTATATTTCAAGGTCTCAACACTCTTTTTTCAAATCCCAACACAAAGTTAGAAAATCTTAAACTTTACCTTGGTGGTAATAGCTTAGATGCCAATATAGTTCAAGGCTTATCAAATAATAGATCCATTAAGAACCTTGGTATTGCAGTAGGTTATTTTGAAGATATTATAACAAAGGTTTTAGTTGAAAATCGTAATCAAACCATTCGAAATTTAACAGTTTTTATTACCTCACACCATGATGTAGTCTCTTCATTGGCTTTATTACGTGCACACTCTCAAGACATAGATTTGTACTCTGTTACATTCATTGATAATAGACTTACAGATTTAAGCAAAATCAAAAAAGTAATTTCCGGTTCCCATGATAATGGCAATTATTCAGTCTCCGAAATCAATATCATATCATTCTCTTATATAACCCTTAAAAAAGAGTTTTTCACCACACAACACAATAACACAAAATTCAAATTAATTTTTTAGGGTTATTTTCTCACCACTTATCATACTCATCCATAGTTTGATTTGTAAATTCAAAATCACAACAAAAATAATTTAAAAAAAAAATAATAATCAAATAATAAACATTAAATTCTTAAATAAAAAAATAAAAAAGTGGTTATTTTTAAAACTAATTAAAAGATAGCTATAGTTTTTTTAGATTTTGATTTTTAAATATAAATAAATAATAACTATAAAATTGTAAAAATTAACTATTATTAATAATTGTTTGTATTAAATATATATTTGGGGTTTATCTGTTTAACCATGTAATTTTTTAATTTACAATTTAGGAAGTTTAATTTTCTTCTCATTACTACTATATAGCATAATAAAATATTTTTTAATTGTTTATTCATTAATCTTTTATTGTTTTTTTAAAAATAAATAAATAAAAAATAAATTAAATAAAAGATAATTTTTTAAAAACATTAATTGTTTTTTATTTTTAATAAATTTTTATTTTTTTCAAAACTAGGATATTTTTTTGATGGTAATTATATAATTGTGTATGGTGATATATCAACACAAATTTATGGTTTACACAAAAAAAAAAAAAAAAAAAAAAAAAAAAAAAATCTGTAATTTTAATTTTTTTTATTTTTTTATTTTATTTTTTTTCTTTATAAACCTTTTTTTTTTTTTTTTTATTTTTTAAATTTTTTTTATTAAACGACAGGTATAAAACTCTATTTATAAATAGACAATATATTAATTATACTATTTTAGTTTATACTTTTTTTTTTTTTCAATTCCTAAAACCCGAAAAATAATTTATTTTTTTTTCACATAGGAAAAAAAAAATTTAAAAAAAAAAAGATATCTTTTTTTTTTTTTTTTAATATCAAAATAATTTAAAAAAATGAAAATAATAAATAGATTGGTATTATTATTTTCAATATTTGTATTATCTGCAAATTTAACAGAATCAAGAAATGTTATTTCAATAAGTGGGTTTAAACCTGTCATTACCTCTTCAAATGGTATTAAAACGATTGCCACATACTCAAATGTTACTATTCCATCAACGGCCGATGATGCTTGTAGTTATTGTTCCGCCAATGTAACAAGCTATTATTGCCCAGATTCACAATTATGTATTACCAATGTTACATCTTTAGAAGATTGGCCTTCATGTTCCTCTGGTTGGTGTAATTCAGATAGTTGTCAATGCGAAGCTAAATGTTTAAACTCAATTTGGCCATGTACAAATAATATTGTAGGTATGCTATTTTTAATGGCTGTATATGGTTCAATTTTAGCTTTAGGTGCTAAATTCATTTCAGATGGTTCCGAAGGTCTTTTAGAAATTTTAGATCCAGGTCTTATTGGTGGTTTAGTTTTACCAATTTTATCAGCAGCCCCTGATGCAATTATCATTTTAGTATCTGGTGCTTTTAGTTCAAATCCTCAAGCACAACTTGCAATTGGTATTGGTACATTAGCTGGTTCAACTATTATGCTTTTAACTAGTAAGTATTTATTTATATTTTATTTAAAAAAATAATTTACTAAAAAATTTTTTTAATTTTATTTTATAGTCCCATTTTCATCTTCATTAATTTTAGCAAGATGTGATCTCAGAGGCGGTGAATCAGTAGATGGTGTTTTAACTCATAAATGGAGTCTTACTAAAACTGGTGTTACTGTTGATGATGATACTAAAGTAGGTGCAAAGATTATGATGGGTGTCAGTATTAGTTATTTAATTGTTCAAGGTGTTGCTTTTGCCTATCTTCATGACCCAGAGGATGGTAGAAGAGTAGAAAAATGTAAATATAATTAAGTTTAAAATTAAAAACTCATTTATTTTATATAAATATTTATTAATATATTTATTTTATAATAGGGTTTTCATTGGCTGGTTTAATTGTTTGTGCACTCTTAATGGCTGCATATTGTGTTTACCAAGTAGTACAACCAAAACTTCAAGAAAAGAAAATGGAAAATGCTAAAAAAAATTATTTAACTAAAAGAATTGTACATCATTTCATTCACAACTTAACAATCAAAAAGAACCTCTTTAATCACAATCACGGTGAAGAGGGTTCAAGCAGTAATGAACACAATGAAGAATCACCACTTATTGGTGAAGAGCACAAAAAACTCCCAGTAGATGTCAAAGGTATTGGTTTGAAATGGAAAGCCAAGGCTCATGAAAAAGCACAAAAGAGAGAAGAAACCTCCATCCAAGTCAATGAAGCCAAAGAAGATGGTGATGATCATGAAGAACATGGTCCAATCAATAAAAAGAAAATTGCACTTCAATCAGCTGGTTATTTAATTTTAGGTACTGTATTAGTATCTTTATTCTCTGATCCAATGGTTGACGTCATTTCCGATTTTGGTACAAAATTAAATATTAAATTATTCTTTGTCAGTTTCATTTTAACTCCATTCTGTTCAAATGCATCCGAACTTATTTCTTCACTTATATTTGCCTCAAAGAAGAAGAAACAAAACTCATCTCTTACTTTCTCTGCATTATACGGTAGTTGTTCAATGAACTCTACAATGTGTTTAGGTGTAAGTATAGTTTTTAAAACATTAAAGAAATATTTTTTAATATAAATCTCAAATATGCTAATTTTTTTTTTTTAGATATTCTTTGCTCTTGTTTACTTTAGAAATCTCGTCTGGGAATACTCTGCTGAAACTATTGCAATTCTATTTGTAACTTTAAGTGTTGGTACTTTGGGTGCCACTCAAAATACAATGAAAACCTATATGGCTCCTCTTGTTTTGTCACTATATCCACTTTCTTTGTTATTAGTTTATCTTTTAGAAACTTTCGCAAATTGGCAATAAAGAATATACATATTAAAACTCCCCCCTTTTTTTAAAAAAAAATATATGTGTTAATTTTTTTTAAGTCACTTAAAATAGCTTGTTTGGAATAAAAAAAAATATTTTTTTTAGGAAAAATAGAAATGAATATTTAGAAAAATAGAAATGAAAATTTAAAACTAAATAAAAAAGAAATAAATATTAAGTTTTAGTTAAAAAAAAAAAAGATTTTTTTTATTTAGTTTTTTTATTTGCAACATTCTCTTTTACATGAGCAATCTCCCTTACATTGGTCTGAACATGTGCATGTGGAACATTTACATGAGATTTGTTGATCCTTTGGACAGTGGCATGATTCTTGGCAACAAGTGCACTCTTTTCCTTTACAACATTTACAGCAGTTTGTCTAAATTAAAAAAAGTTTTTTAATTATTAGTATTTATAAAACTATTTTTAAGAATATTATAACTTTTTTATCCTACCATTTTTATTATTTGTTTCTTAATAAATTTAAGTATTGAAATTGAATTTAAAAAAAAAAATAAAAACTCTTAAATTAATTTTAAATTTCAAAAAAAAAAAAAATAAAAAATAAAAAAAATTTAATTAAAAATTTAAATAAATTAAAAAATAAGATTTTTCCTTTTTTGTATTTTTAATAATAAATTATTAAAAATTTAATTTGAAAAAAAAATAAAAACTCTTTCGTGTGTGTGGGTGGAATTTGAATAAAATTATCATTATGTGAATGTAAACCACAAAATTTTTTTCCAATTTAATAATTTAGTTTATATTATTTTAGAAAAACTAATAAAATAATAGTTTTATAAATTATTAAAAAAAATAAAATAATCAAATTTTATTTTTTTATTTTTTTTATTTTTAAATTAAATAATTTTTTTTTTGTTTTTTTGTTTTTTAATAAATAAATAGGTTTTTTTTTAAAATAAAATAAAATAAAATATAATTATTATTATTTAATTATTTATTATTATTATTATTATTATTATTATTATTAATTATTATTTTTATTATTATTATTTAATTTTATTTTATTTTATTTTTTTAATTTTAATTTTTATAAGTTTGCGACTTCTTCCACCATACTTTGTTCGTTACCATTGATACTACTCATTTCAGTTAATTGAACCTGAATTTCCTCAAAACAAGTTTTACAAATTCTAACCTTTTTACCTTGAATATATTGAGATAAATCTTGAACTGGACAACAATCATTACAAAATATTTTACCACATTTTCTACAATGATGCTAAAAAATAAAAAAATAAAAAATTAATATTTGTTTTTATATTGCACCCAATTTTTTTTTTTACTACTTACTCTTCTTCTTGTCATTGTAAAACTACTAGTACATAACATACAAGCTTTTGTCATTTGATCTTTTAACCAAATTGTTTTTGTTGATTTCTTTAAATCATTTGATGAGTCACTTTTTTCTTCAGTGCCAATTGGAGTGTTTTTATCCAAAGCATTGAAAAGTTCAGCAGGTGACATTGAACCACGTCTTTCATAAATATTAGCTCTTTGTTGTAAACATTCTGGATTTTGACCAACTAATTTATCAATAACCTCATTTAATAATTTCATCCATGATAATTTTTCTTCACTTGATTTAGCACTTAAAAAGTATGTTTTATCTTTTGAAATAATTTGAAAAAGATTATTATATCTTTGAGTATCTGGTATATCTTTAACCCAACAAGATAATAAAGGGAATGTTGCCTATATTCAAATTAAATAATAATTTATATTAATATTTTTTGATTTTTGATTATTATAATATTAAACTTACTTTATATCTGTAGGTATCTTTTCTTTCTTTTTTACAATAAATTAATAAATCGTTAAATAAAAAAAAGTGTCTATTATTTACAACACGATCAGATATTTTTTTAAGATCACCTTCTTTTAAGAAATGACGAGTTGGTGTTACAATATCTTCTTCTAAACCATTTAAACTATTTTGAATATCCAATACTTTATGTGCAATTTGATACTCTGCTAATTTTTCATCGATTTCATTTGCTGATTTTGAAATTTCATCATTACCACCTATTAAATCTTGATAATCTACATGGTCGGTTGGTGTATGTTTAATAATTGATTCTAACAATAAACGATAACGGGGAATTCTTTGAATGGGCATAATAAGGTAAGCTGAAAGATTTAAACCTTTTGATGCTGGTTTCTCTAAACATTTTTGAAGGAATTGAGAAAATTGTGAATTTGATTTCATTAAACTTCGAATAGTTAACATACTGCCGTTATATGCATTTGAATAAATTTTGTATGATTTTAAATATGGGCTCATTTTTTTGAAAACATCACCAAGCTTTTGAGTATCTGACCATTTTGTAATTCTATCTTCAAAATCAACTAAAAAGGTTTTGTGGACATTGAAAATAGTTTCAATATTTGAAAAAATTTGATTGATTTCTTCCATATTAAGGATTTTATCTTTTGAATTTACTTTATCTCTTAATGGTAATAAAAAGATGGTAATGATTCTATTTAAATTATTTACATATTTCTTTTCTGTTGATAATAACTCTTGAACTAAATAATTTCTTTGAATTTTATCTGCATTTGGATCTTTTGGTTTTTTATTTGAAATTTGTGGTGAGGTGGATGTCGATGATGATGGTGATGTAGATGTGGATGTGGATGCAGATGTTGTTGATGATTCATTTGCAGCCCCACCCATGTTATTAGGTTTATTGAATTTATTATTGTTATTATTACTATTATTGCTAGTTGCTGATGAAGAGGATGCTCTTGGTGTTGTAGATTCATCTTCATCGCTACTTAATTTTTCACTTGTTTCATCATCGTCGTTTATAACCTTTTTTAAAAACAATCTTTGGGCGTCATTTGAGGTTGTTGATGGGGTAGGTCTATTTATTGGAGTTGGTTTTAATTTAGGTACCACTATAGTTCCTGCAGATGATTGTAATTCATTTCTTGGTGGTAAAGCTGGTTTTTTAGGTGTTGGTTTGGATATATTATTATTACTATTATTTAATGGGTTATGTGATGGTTGGGGTTTTAATGGTGGTGATGATGAAAACTGTACTGGTGATTGTGTATTTTGTCTTGATAGAGGTGGTTTCATTGATGCAAAACCGTTTCCATTAGAAGGTGAAAAAGATGGTAGCGATGATGTTGATGAATTTAAGCTACTGCAGGTACTTGTATTTGTGCTTGTATTTGTGTTTGTATTATTATTATTGTTATGATCAATTGATTGTGATAGTGCTGGTCTTCCTGCTGGGAGTGGTGGTGAGGGTTTTTTAAATGATGGTAATTCTCCAACAGACGATGATAAATTTGGTTTTTGTTGAAGTTGAAAAGCTGATGGTTTTTTAAATGTAGATGGAGTAGGTTGGGTTGGTGTAGATGACAATGAAGGTGAAGAGGATGGCGAGGATGAAGGTGAAGAGGAGGATGCTGCTGCTGCTGCTGCATTTTTAAATTTGTGTAAAACTGATGGTAAAGTTGGTGTTGATGATGATAGTGTAGCACCTGAGGATGATGATGCAGATGATTCCTGTTGTTGTGAGGTACTTGGTTTTAAAATTGGTCTTGGGGCTGGTTTTATTGTTATTGGAGAAGGAGATGGTGAGGGTGATGGTGATGAACTATTTACAGATTGTTTTTCTTTTAATTGTTTTGCTACAGAACTAACTGATAATCTTTTGACTCCATTATTTGGATCTGTTGTTGATGTTGTTGTATCAATAGATGAGAAAACTGAACTTGCTGGAGGTGGTGCCTCTTTTTCTTTTTTTGTACCAAAAAATCTTGTACCTTTGCTAACTGAGCTCATTTTTTATATTTATTTTTCTATTTATATGATTGTTATAGCTTTGATATAAAAAAAGTGGTGTGGTTTGGTGTGTGGATTAAAATATGACTTTTTTAAAGAAAAAAAATTTTAAAAAACAAAAAAAAATTAAAAAAGGGTGTGTGATTTGGTGATTGGATTGTTTGATTATTATTTTTTTTTTTTTTTTAAAAATTATTATAATTTTAAATTTAAAATAATTTAATAATATTATAAAAACTTTAAAGTTTAATATAGTACAAAATAAATAAATAAAAAAAACTAAACTATTTACAAAAAGAAATAAATATTTATATAGATACTGATGAAAAAAAAAAAAAAAAAAAAAAAAAAAAAATTAAAAATAAATATAAACTATATAAAATATTAAAATTTTAAAATAAAAAAATAAAAATAAAAAGAAAATTATAAAGGGAAACAAAAAAAATCACAGAAAGCGGTGTGCTAAAAAAAAAAAAAAAAAAAAAAATTTTGAAAAAAAAAAAAAAAATTAAAAAAAAAATTTTGATTTTTTCTTTTCATATAAAATTAGCTTTTTTGTGGTTCTTTATTAATATTTAAAATATGTATTTATATACCCACTTCCCCATTTGATTAAATATAAATTATTTAATTTTAAATTACATTTACATTATTTTAAATTCCAAATTGAATAAAATTAATTTTATTTTAAAAGTAAAAACAAAATTTAAAAATAATAACACATCACACACTCACACAACCACACATTCAATTAAACGGGTTCTTTAATCCAATATATTCTCATACACTAAATTTATTCGTTTTGATTTAAAAATAAATCTATTTTTAAATTTTAATATTTTCAAGTAATTGATTTGTTGAAAAAAAAAAAAAAAAAAAAAAAAAAAAAGTCCCAAATTGTTTGAATAAAAAACAAAAATAAATAATATTTGCTTTTTTTCTTTTTATTTTAAAATTTGTAAAAAATAACATTTTGTAAAATTTGTTCCTGGGTCAGTGTTGAGTTTTTATATTTTTTATTTTTTGAGGTGAATGGTGATGGCACTGATTCGTCATTAAGAATAAAATCTACTTTGATATTTGGATATTTGAAAAAGTGTTTCTCTAAAAAGTTTGGGGTTTCGCACGACCTTGGCATAAATTCTAAACTGAAATGAATTTCAATGTTTTTTAAAGTTTCTGAATGATTTTTTAAAAGATGGTCAAAGAATGAAAAGTCATAAATAAAAGGTATATTTGCATCGTGTTGAAAGTTTCTTATTATTGAAATTGAAAAGAATTCGATTGAATGTTTTCCTTCGTCGTTGGTTACAATGTGTGTGATTAGATCATTTGCATTGATTTGATTATATGGACGATTGATGAACCCTGAATTACTAATATTATTATAACCATAGTAATTTGAAATTACTAATCTCTTTAAATTGGGCATTTGAGGTGGATATATTAAATAATCTCTTTCTAAATAACGTGTTTTGTATATATATGATATATTGTCTATATAGTTTCTTTCGATTTGCTGATTATTATCCAATCTTATAAATAACTCTTCTACTCTGCTGAAGGAATGCTTAATGTTACTATTTTCAATGGTTGTTGGTAGATATTTTATAGACTCGTAGTTTAAATAGAGTGGTGGATGTTTAACCATGCAATATTCGCTGTTGAAGTTGATTTTATTAAATATAGGAAATGAATAGCCGCTAATTACTTTTGAAAAAATATTTAATAATCTTTTTGAAACCAATCCGTATGAAATATCAATTGGGATATTATCTCTTTCATAAAAGAATTTATTTGGAGTTTTTTCAATTTCACTTTCATTGTAAATTATATAATCAAATATTTTGCCTATAATAATATTATCCAAATAAATATTATGATTATAATAATCCAAATCCATTTCTTCTATATTATTTTGAATATTATTATTATTGTTGTTGTTGTTGTTATTACTATTAATAATATTACCATAGATATTTCTTCTTTTTTGGTAGTCTATTATTAATTCAAAATCACTACTATTATTATTTGATATTATTACGCCATTGTTTTTTTTATTTTCTAATATTTGCTTTGTTATTCTAATTAGTTCAGCTTGATTATTATTTATCTTTAATGTTGATTCTAAATTTGTTACTTTATCAAAAAACTGTTTATTATCTACTAAATTAAATAATATTTGGACTTTCTCTTTTAATAGTTGCTTTTTTTCTGTTTTTATAAAACCATCCAACTATATTAAATAAAAAAAAAAAGAAATTAATATATTACATTTAAAAATATAGATTTGATTTTCTTACTCTTGGATCAATTAAAATCTTGTAAAATAAATTTGAAAAGCTTTTACCAGTTTTCATAATATTTAAAAATTTTAATAAAGAAAATATTTCTATATCTTTATCAAAGAAAATACTTGTTGTAAAAGCAATGAAATAATCTTCAAATATATAATGTGCCATTTTAGGGTGATGGTAATTTAAAAAATAAACGACTGAAAAATATTTCATTGATTTTGTAATATTATTACTGCTATTATTACTATTATTATTATTAATAATACTATTGTTACTATCATCATCATCATTATTATTATTATTGCTATTAAATGATGGAGGAATTGATGATTTTAAAAAAATGTTGAAAATATCAAATGATTCGTCTAATGGTATAATGCCACCACCAACAAATATTTCATTTTTTATATAGTTTTTAAGTGTTAAATCTATTTCTGGATTTTGAATAAACCAATTTATTAAATTTGTTATATTTTTTTTATTTAGTATATTATTTTTAAATGTGTAATCATAAACAATTTCTTGATAGTGACTAAAATCATTGATTTTGACATCCTGATATTTTGAACTGTTTTTATTATAGAACAGATCACTAAAATCGTTTACTTCTTTTAAATATTTAATTTCTAAAATTTCTGAATCCATTTATTTGTAAATTATTTAATTTTAATAAACTGTGATGAATGATGATAAAAATTAAAAAAAAAAAATTAAAAAAATTAAAAAAAAAAAATTATAAAAAATTAAATTAAAAAATTAAAAAAATTAATAAATAATATAAATGGAAATTTTTTAAAAAAAATAATTATATAGGATTGAGTTTATTTATTTGTTTTGTTTTTGTTTTTTTTATATTATTATTATTTCCATTTTTTGGATAAAATAAGTGAATATTTATAATTTTTAGCTAATATTGCTAAAATGAATAAAGTGATTGAGGTGATGATTAATGCTAAATGATTAAATTGATCAGAAAGAATATCGTATGGGAGTGATGGAGAAATAAGTACACAGAAAATATCAGGTTCGCCAAATGAAAAAAGAAGTGAGGTTGATTCTAAATCTGTACCGGTTGATTCGATACCAACAAGACCGGTAACAGCGGTATTATAAGTTGTGAAAAACCATGGTGGGAATTGGAGTAATGGTTTATATGGAATTAATTGCTCTTCAGCATCATTTGGTGTAACCTCATTTGGATATGGACGTCTGGCACTAATGTATTTTTTATCGATTGGTAAAATTTGACCATTTTCCATTCCAACAATTATATTTTTTGATGTGATACCCTTGGTTGTAATAGATAATGAGAGTGTTTTGATGGGTGGATATGGGAAAACATATGTTTTGTGTTTAATGAGCAATTGGCTGTCTGCACCACTGGTGGCATCGAATGTTGAGTTGTAGCTAGAGAATGTTTCGGTGTTCCAGTCAATGTTCTTTTCGAAAATGTCAATGGTTGAAATTAATTGAGTTTGTGTGAGAATATCATAGTGAGAGTAAACAACGCTGTTTTCAGTTTGGACCAATGAAACCTTTGGTGATGAGTGTTGATGTTTAAATGATTTGATAATTTCACCAGTAACTGAATCGACCAAATGGACATTAAGGGTTGAAGTAGTTGGGTCCAATGTAGCAACTGAAATCAAATTTCTATTGACATATTTTGGTAAGAGATCACGATTACCTAAAATGATAGCTGGTGATTGAATAGTTTCGTGTGGGTTAAATGAAGATACTTGGAGTATTTGATTATTCTTTCCAAAATGTAAGTTCCATGTGGGAATCGATTTCATGTTTCCATGTTTTCCATTTGCTAAACTTTCGATACCATAACCTTTAATTTCATTTTGCTCTTTATTTACAAGGAAGAAATGGCTTTGTTTAAGTTGACCCCAGCTCTTTCTAATTTTTTCGTTCCATGGATGTAATGATACCATTGGTGATGGATGATCAACTGGATAGTTGACAACCCAATACATCATTTGACGATGGGTGATTGGATCCATCCATTGTGAGATGACATTGGAGTGAAGCATCTTACTATTTACAATAATTGAGGTATTTTCTTTACCTTCAAGTGGATTGATAAAGCTAATAACTGATTTTGGTGTATCTTTAATTTGATAGATAATGGCGACTTCTGGTGGATAGTAAATTGCTTTCTTTGTGACGTAGATTTTCATTGTCATAGATTCTTTAAGGAATGATTGGTAGTAGATAGACCACAAAACTTGACCTCTATTTGAATTTAATCCGAATACTTTGCCAGATAAAGTTGAAGCAATAATAACTTTTTTAATAGATTGATCGTTATTTGCCTTTAATAATTCTTCTTGAGCGCTATTGCTGTCCTTTGATAAACCAAATAATGAACTGATTTGGGTGGAAATTCTCTTTGAAAAGTGTGCTAAAAATCCATCGGTTTCATTAAATTCATATTGAAGTTGAGCTAATTTTGAAATATCTGGAAGTGGGTAATCAATGATTTCGCTTGTTAAAATGAATGAAAGGGATTCTTCTCTGGTCCATAATTTTGAAACTTTGGTATTTTGGTCCAATAATTCAAACATATTGATTGACCAATCATCCATTGAAACCAAAACCAATGGTGTGCCACTCTTTGATTCAAATGAGAATACTGATACTACATTACCATTCTCTTTTTTTGAAATTGATGGTAATTTAATAGCCTTTACTTGATCGCTAGATAAACTGTATTTTTCTTCATCCGATGTGCTACTTATGATGATGTGATGATAATTATTAACATTATTTTCAGTTGAAATTGTATTTTCATAGTATTTGACTAATTCAACTTTGTTGGTATCCTTGTTAAACTCGACTGATAAGCTAGATCCGCCAACCAAACTGACCAACCATTTGAAGTCATTGATTGAGGATATGCTTGAAATCTTTTTGGTTGATAAGCTAGATTCGATAGATTCTAAAGTGACGCTATATAATTTAGAGTTGTAGATGATATTTAATACTGATGACTCTTTATTAGTTGTAACTATTAAATATTTTGAATTTATATTGAGTGATGGTTGGGTATTTTCAGTGATTTTGAATGATTGTATTTCTTTAAGAGCTGATTCACCAACTTGCATCATTTTAATAGAATCTTTGTTTATTGTGTACACTTTAGTTGAGTCGAATGAATATAATGTATCGGTATTTTCGATGGATGATACTAAATTTATTAAATTATTTTCATCTTTTTTTAAAATTAAAATATTATTTTTACAAAAAACTCTAAATGTTGGTTGGGTAGTTGATACAGTTGAGGTGATATCTGCACTATAACATTGATCATCATTTGCTAAACTTGTATCATAAACTGAAATTAAATCACCATTCTTTCTATTCCAATATCTAATTTTATTATTATTTGATAATGTTAAAATATCTTTTTTAATTTGAAAAAAATAAAATTTATAAAAAATATAAAAAATTTAAAAAATATAAAAATAAATAAAAAAATAGTTAATATCATCTGTTTAAAATATTAAAATAACCACAATGGTAAATATACATACAACTATTATCATTACTGGCAGTCATTGATTGGAATGATTGTTCTTGATTTGGTAATAATTGTCTCCACTTAGAGTTACCATTTTCTGCATCTAAAAGACTGATTGCATATGATGGTACTGTAGCTGTTGGTGAAGAATCGGCACCACCACTACCTGATCTGTGTAATACTTTAGTTTGTACTAAAACTGTATTGTCATTTGAAAAATATAAACCGTTCTCCAACTGACCAATACCTCTAATGGACCAATCTTTTAAACCGATCTCTTCCTCGTAGATACCAAATACAATACTAATACATAATATAAAAAATGAAAAAACTACAAATTTATTCATTTTTTAAATTATAATTATATGATTTATAAAATAAAAAATTAAAAAACAAAAGAGAAAAATTTAATAAATTTTAAAAAAAAAAAAAATGAACTTTTCTTTAGTTCAGCTTTACGTGCCAAAAAAAAAAATTATTTTATTTTTTTTTTTTTAAATTTTTTAAATTTTTTTTTATTTTTTTTTTTTTTTGTTTTTTTTTCAATTTTTTTTTTTTAATTTTTTTTTTTTATAAATTATTTTTTTCATACACTTTAATCAAATAATTAAATAAAATATAAAAATGGCCGGTCAATATTGGAGAGCTGCTGGTATTACTTACCTTCAATACGCTAACATGTGTGGTTCACATGTCCGTAATTGTTTAAAAGAACCATTCAAAGCAGCTGCTAAAGTTAGAGAAAATTTCGTTTCAAACACTGTTCACTATGTTAATGGCAAAGAAAACCAAACTAGTAAATATCATAGCCTTTATTAAAGAAATTCATTAAAACCTTATATAACTTGTTTTTACTAATTCTAAATTTTCATTATAACAGTCATTTTAAATTCAGAATTATTACAAAAAGAATTAACCACCAAGAAAAACTAAATTTAATATAGAATAATAATAATATAATCAAACAATAAAAATAACAACACATAATATAGTAATAACGAATATTGATAGATTAGATTAAAAAAATGTATACAAAATAAATTATTATAAAAAAAAAAATACATATAAAAAAATTTTCGAATAGCACACCATTTTTATTTTATCCAAAGTTATTTTTTAGAATTATTTTGTGGTGCCTTATTTTTTATTTTATTTTTTTTGTATTTGTGGTTAGATATTAAGTTTATTTATTAATTAAGTTTAAAAAAATTTTATTTTTTATTTTTTATTTTTTATTTACTTGCAAATATCTATTTTATTTTATTTATTTTATTTAAAAAAATTATTAAAATAATTAAGGATTTTTGGATAAATTAAAATATTTGCATCTAAAGCCCAAACATAATCTAGATGAGCATAGTTGTCTATAATGGTCCAATCTAAAATGGTTTGGGGTGGTAATTCACCAACCAGTTGTTTTACATCCAAAGGATCAGCCAATTCATCAAGGGTTCCAGAGAAAAGAGCAATCTTGATTTGTGTTGGCATATTTGAAAAACTGTAAATTGGAGGATGACGTTGACCATAGTGTAAGAGATTACCAATTAACCCATAATCGTATTTTTGAAATTGTTTTTCGTTTACTAATTGAGTGAAATGGACCAAGTTTCTTAGTGATGTGCCACCAGGTTCGTGGCCTCCTACAAATGACATACGGGATTGATTAAATGCGCCTTTATGTGGCCCACATATCCATTCTACAACATCTTCGCAACAAACAGGACAGTTTTTACAAAAGTCCATAAATAATCCTTTGAGAATTGATGGTGATGGTAAAAATTGCTTGAAACCAAATATTCTGAATATATCATCCACTTTATACTTTGCTAATGCGCTTAAACCTTTATTCTCAATATAAGTTACATTACCAACTGGTCCCAATGCCATGAATATTGGTACTTTGGATGCAAAATCTTTAATTTCTTGATAGGCTACCCATGCTTGCATTGTTCCCTCGCTATGGCCCACATATCCAATTTGTGAGAACCCAGTTTCATTAAGTATATAGTCTACCATCGTTGGTAAGTCTATTAGCCCAAATTCATCAAATGAAAATTCCCAAAACTCTCTACTCTTTGTTGATAGAGTAGTATGATTGATACTATAAAGATTGCCCCTATTATTACCCATCCAAACATCGTATCCTTGATCTGATAAAATGTATGGTAAAGACTCATTTGGTTCATTAATGATCCAACTATAAAATTAATTAATATTTATTGAGGTTTATATTTTTCAAATCTTTATAAAAACTTACGTTATAGATGAATCTAATAAACCATGTTGTAATAATATGGGTTGTCTTTTACTATTTTGAAAAGTAGAATTTCTTGGTGAATATGGTATTCTAAATAGTCCCAATATATAGCCATCACTTGTAGTTACATAATGGTGATCGCAAGGGTATCCATGATTGGTAATAACATTAATAAATTCTAAATTGATATTTTCTATATTATCTTGGTTTATTTCAATGTTGTTTAAATTATTAAAATGATTTTGTTGTCTATTATATAAATTATTTTTAATTTCTTCTATATGTACACTATTTACAATTTGATAATTAAATAAAAAATTAATTATAAAAATTATAATAAAAATATATTTATTTAGAAAAATCATTTAAATAAATAAATAATATAGAAATTTAAAAATTATCTATATTATATAATTTAAAAAAAATATCTATTATATTTTTATATTTGAAAAAAATAAACAAATACAAATAATTGTTTTTTTGATTTTTAGATATATAAATGAAAAAAAAAAAAAAATGAAAAAAAAATTTTAGTGTGTGTATTTTATAAATAATTAATTAAAATTTAAAAAAAAAAAAAAATAATTATTTTTTAATTTTAAAAAAAAAAAATTTGGTTGATATTTAAATAATTAAATGAAACAATACCCCAAATAAGTTATTTTTTCATTTTAATAAAATTATATTAAAATACTTAATATGATAAACCATATTACTAAAGTATTGATTAAGATGGTTTAGTTTTTCCTAAATTTAACTCAATTTCATAAATTTATATTCAAATAATAATAAAGCTCAACATGCTTTCAAAATCAATATTGTGTAACACCACCACCAAAAATAACATTAACAAAAAAAAAAAAAAATCCACTATATAGTGGATATTTTTTTTTTGATTTTATTTTTTTTATTTTTTTTTGTGTAAATAAAAATTTTTTATAATTTTTTTTTAATTTTAAACTTTTGTATCAAAGAACGAAAAAAAAACAAAAAAAACAATAGTGTATAATAATTTTGTTAAATGTATTTGTAATAAAAAAAAAGAATAAACCAAAAATATTTATATAGGTATAAATATATTGTAGACCTTTTCGGTATAATTTTAAAATTTTTAAAAAAAAAATAAAAAAATAAAAAAATAAAATTAAAAAAAATAAAAAAAACTAAAACAAAAAAATTTTAAATAAAATAAAGCAAACTATTTCTCAAAGTAAAGGGTCATAGTGATGATGATATGATAACCAATAACAATAGTAATAATAACAATAATAATAATAATAATAGTAGTAATAATAACAATAGTAATAATAGCAATAGTGATAATAACAACAAAGACGATAAAGATGAAAAAATAATTCACTCAGGGTATTTAACCAAACAAGGGGGAAATATTCAAAATTGTAAATATATAAATTAAAGAATAATCAATTATTACTGAATCAAAAATAAAAAAACTAACAATTTTTTTTTATATACACACAGGGAAAATCAGATGGTTTGTTTTAAAGAAAGGTACATTATCATATTATATTTCACCGATCAATTGGGAAAGTTCAAAACCTAGGGGTGTAATATATTTAACTAAAAGAACAGAGGTAAAAGAAACACTTCATAGAAATAGACGGTATTGTTTTACAGTTAATCCAAATTATATGTTAGAAAACCAATCAATACAACAATCACCAGCATTAAGATCTTCGGCGGATAGTATTAGAAAATATCCAAATACAACCAGGGTTTATTTAATTTCAGCACAAACAGTATTCGATCAAAAAAAATGGATAGAAATGATAAAGTTGGCGATAAATAATGATGTAATTATTACCATATTCTTCTACATTCAAAAACTCTTACAAATTTATATATACATAATTTTACGATTAGTTTCTCATATTTATAATTTAATTATTTTTAATTAGGAATTAAAATCAAGTTTAAAAAAAGCAAATCAATTAGAAAAAGTTAAAGATTTAGTTAGAAGAAAAGAATCATTACCAATGCATCCATCATTATTAAATAGAACTATTCAAACAGAATCTATTAATGATAATATTAGAGTACAGCTATCGAAAAAGAAATTTTATTTTTATCATGATAATTTGACATTACCATCATTGTCATATATTGAAACAGATATTCCGTTGGATTTGCAAGAGATTCATCATCAGCATTTGGTTATCTTGCAACAGCAGAAAGAAGAAATTAAAATGAAGTTACAATCTTTAGAACAAAAGCAATCATCATCCAATAACAACTCACAATCATCATCAAATACAACCTCAGCTGCCAATAGTAATAAAGTATCTCCAACCACCTCACCATATTCAGGCTCACCTTTATCTAGTTCACCATTATCCACTTCACCAACAAAAAAGTTTACAAACATGCTTTCTACATCCCCACCTAAATCACCAAATAGACCTGCATCACCCACACTTGGCAATAATGAATCTCCATTTTATGGTGCACCAATCACTAGATTACCGTTACTCTCTAGTTCAGTCGTATCAGGAAATAGTATTGGTATGGTCTCAAATGGTACCCCAGTAATTTCATCAATGAATGCCTCGATTGCCTCATCTGCAAACGCTTTAAACTATAAAAATAACAATACTGGCGACTATTCATCATCGCCTTCAATAGCATACAACCAACTAATCTCTGTATCGAATCAAGTTAGTCATCGTCATCAACCAAAAATTGTGGTATATCACTTGGTTAGAGATTCATTTCAAATTTCAAATATTGGCGGTTGTCCTTTCAATTTTGAAATTTTATCCCCATTCGACCAAAACTATACAATCAACTTTATTCCATCCAATGGAACTGTACAGAAAGGTGAATCTTTAACAGTATTGGTGGAACTAATGGCATATAATCACATTGAAATAGATATCTATACTACACTACACATTATTGGCGGAATGGAGTTTACACTATACTGCAGAGTTGAAACGGATCCATATCTTCCATTGTTTTTAAAATCTTGTTCTGGTTCTTTGTTATCCGGTGAAAATAAAAAGAGAATGGAGTATTTTATTAGAAATCACCCAACCATGATAAAATCAATCCAAGAATTGGCACATACAATGATAGCGGAGGGACGTAATATCCCACCAATTCAAATGGCACCAAACAATTCAGGTTGGAATATACTTTCAAATAAAAGTCCACATCACCACAATTTAATGCTAATGAACCAAATGAACAATCATTCACTTTCATCATCTACATCTTCATCTAGTTCAGCTGCACGTGTTAGACTTTCAAAATATGTATTAAACTATCAACGTCATCAAAAGAAAACATCACGAGAGGGTAAAGGACCAGAAGCAGTTAAGATCTATCAATTACTTACAGATAAATTTTTAATTTCAAACTCTGGCTCTGCCGATGCACAATTTCGATTTAACTTCCCATCTCGTGGTAAAAAGAATAATCAATATAATTTAACCTTAGTTCCCACCAGTGGTTCCATTGCAAAGGGTGAATGGTTTTATATTAAATCAACATTAACTGTATTTGTAGAAACTGAAATATCCGAAGTCATTCAATTGGTTATTAACCAAAAAGAAATCCACTACATATTGGTCACTGTTAAATGTGAAAATCTCCATCCAGGTAATAAAGAAATTGATGTCGAGAACGAAATTATTTTACAAGATCGTTTAGGCACAGGTGCAACCGGTGATATCTACAAAGGTTTGATAACACAAGAGAATTTAAATCGTCATGTAAATATTGATTTATCAGAACTACTATCTGGTCAGAATCATAATAATACCGGTCAAAATTGGTTAATAGCACGTAATCCATCAAACGATTCAATAAAGAATCGTAATAGCAGTAATGGTAGTAACAACAGCTCAAATAACAATGCTAGTAATACTCAAATTATTGTTGCTGTAAAGAAATTACATCCACTTACCGAGCCATCGCCAGAGATGATCCAAGATTTTTATAATGAAGTACGTTTACTTTCAATGTTTAATCATCCCAACATTGTTAAATATGTTGGTGGTTGTACTAAAATTGGCAATTGGTCAATCGTCATGGAGTATGTACCAGGTGGTAATCTCATGGATGTGTTGTCCAATCCCGTGTTACTCATTCCTTACAAACTAATTCTTCGTATGGCTTTAGATGTAGCAAAGGGATTGCATTATCTTCATTCATTAGGTATATTACATTTGGATTTAAAATCACCAAATCTACTTGTATCATCATTATCAACAAACTCTAAAGTTAATATTAAAGTAGCGGATTTCAATACATGTATCAATAGAAATCGTATTACAGGCTTTTTTAAACCCAGTGTTCTTTTAAGCAAGGACAGTGAGAGTGACTTAAAGAAAGACTCAAAGAAAGGTACAACCCTATGGATGGCTCCAGAGGTAATCAGAGGTGCCCTATACAGCGAGAAATGTGATGTCTATTCATTTGGCATTATTATGTGGGAAATGGTAACTAGAAAACTACCATATTCACATATATCTTTTAACTGCGAAGTTGAAGATCAAGTTATCAAAGGCCTTCGTCCACCAATTCCAATGAATTGCAATAAAACATATACAGATTTAATGGAAGAGTGTTGGGATGATGACCCCGAGAAAAGACCTCAGTTCGATACAATCATCCATCGTTTAAATAAAATGGTTGAAAATAATAATATTCAAGAACAAAAAGCTAAAGCATCAGTTAAAGGTCTTAGACGAACTCAAAGTAATAGTGCTCTTAATGTATTTGGTAATAATAGCGATCCAAATACTATAGTTAATAAGTTTGATTCACCCCCATTAATTTTAACTCAAGATCCAAATCTATTAATAAATTTAAATAATAACAATAACAATAACAATAGCAATAACAACTCAACAACAACTACCACTACCACAACAACCACTACCACTACCACAGCCTATAATAATATTAAAAATAATAATAATAATAATAACAATAACAAAAATAGTACCATTTCAGTTTCTCAATTTGATGGCGAGTTTGTTCACTCTAAACACAAATCTAAAAGATTCAGTTTTGATGGAAGCAGTGTTCACTCATCAATTTTAACGATTAACAATGATAGTAATTTACCATTTAAATTTTCACCCCCATCAACACCCCAAGGCTCATTTTTACAACTAAAGAAACTAGATAAGGAATTAAAACAAAATTTAGAAAATCAAAAAAGCATTCATTTATAAGATATAGACCCTCATTTACCAATGTCAGTTTAAAAAATTCAATCCATAATAATTATAATATTAATAATAATAATAATAATAGTAATAATAATAGTAATAATAATAGTAACGATAATCATAATCAAGATAAATAAACAATCAAAACAAAAATGTATTATACTTTTCCTTTTTAGAAACAAAATTTTTTTTTTTTTTTTTTTTTTTTGGGTTCAAGATATATAATTCTATTAATAATTTTTTTTTTTAAAAAAAGCAATAATATTTCTATTTATGAAATAATATATCTAATTTTAAATTTAATATTTTAAAAATTTTTTTTATATCTAACTTTTTTTTATTAAATTATTTCATTTTATTTTTTATTTTTATTTTAATTATATATCTAGATTTTAAAACAAATAATTATTTTTTCAAAATGCAAGATAATATAGAAACACCAAATAAATATAGTTCATTACCTTCCTTATTCAATACTCCAGTTCAAAATCCAAATAGAAATGCAGGAAATAGTACCCCAATTCCAAATTCACCATTTTTAAATGCTTTAACCCCAGTAAATGAAACTAAAAAACTTTATGATATTTCATCAACAGATGCTTTGCCAATACCAATATCTAAAGAAAAAAATGTTCATTCACCACCAAAGTTAACATTTTCACTTAACGAAATTAGATTAGCATGTGAAAAGGTAATTATTAAAATAATTACAAAAAAAAAAATTATTAAAAATACTAATTTTTTTATTCTGATTAGAAATTATTATTATTAAAAAAAGAAGATTTAATTAAAATTAGTCAAATTACAAAAAATAAAAAGAAAAAAGTTACTCAATGGTTTTTCACTCAATGGTTTAATTCAAATAATGACATTGATCAAAATATCATTCTTAGAACCGTTTTCTCTGTTTTTTGTTCTTTAAGAAAAGAAAAACAAATGGGTGAAGAAATTTCAAAAGAGTTTCAATTATTTTGGAACCGTTTAAAAAATGAAAGAAAAAAAATACATAAAGTAAATATCCCCCTTTTTTTTATATATATATAAATATTTAACCATATTAACATCTTTATGAATTTTATTAGAAATTAAAAAGAAGAGAAGTTATCAAAATAGAACAATTTGAAGAAATAAGTGATTCATTTTTAAATAATTAATTAAATAAAATACCAAAAAAAAAAAAAAAAGAAATAAAATTGGCCCCATAAAAAATAAATCATTTTTTTATTTTTTTTTATTTATTATAAAATGGTTTTTTTTTTTTATTTCGATATAAATAATTGGTGAGCTGTTTTTTTTAATAAATTAAACTTAGACAAGATATTTGTTTTTAAAATTCTTTTAAAAAAAAATTAATCTAAATTTTAATGTGGGTTAAAATTCAACTAATAACTTATAATTCTTTTGACATTTCCAACACCCTATAAACAAGTTTTAATAAAAAAAATACAATAAATATCACAACAGTCCACCAATGAAACTTTTTGTTTATTAGTTCGTAATCTTAAAAAAAAAATTTTTACGAAAAAAAAAAGAAAAAAAAAAAAAATTAATTAAAAAAAATAAAAATAAATCACTTGGACAAAAGATAGGTTGTATTGTTTGTTTTGCTGTGTTGGCATATCGAATTATAATTGTTTTTTATAAAAAAAATACATTCTATCCATATTATCATCCAGCAAAGACATGAAACATACCCCA
>NW_003519491.1:11133-67275 GCF_000190715.1 Dictyostelium purpureum | reverse complement strand
TACAAATAAATAAATAAATAAATAATTAAATATTAAAAAATAACCCAAATACTATGAGGGCTTTGTTGTCATATTAAGATTATGGTTTTCTAATAAACTAAGGATTTTTTTTTTCCTTTTTTAAGAAATATAAATAAAATTAAATAGTTTTATTAAAATTAAAATTAAAATTAAAATTTTATTTTTTCTTTTTTTTTTTTTTTTTTAAATTTAAATTAAATACTAATAGTCTTTTAGTTTAAAATTTATATTTCTTTTAATTTTTTATTTTATTTTTTAAATTTTATATTATTATACTTTTTAATAATAATAACAATAGAAATAGTATTATTTCAGATATCTTTTTTTTTCTTTATAATAATAGTCTTATAAAATTTTATTTTAATTAATTTTATTTATTTATAATTTATTTATTTATTTATTTATTTATTTATTTAATAAAAAAAAATGGAGGTTGTATATAATTTCCAAAATATTTCTGGAGGTAATATGACAGCAGACCAAGTCCGAAAGACAATTAAAGAGTTTGAAAAGTGCACATCAAATAAAGAAGAGATTCACCAATTTTGTCAAAAGTTGTGGATTGATTATCATAATTATCAGTTAACTATAGATGATGACTAAAACTTATCGATTATCTAAATTTAACAAATAAAAATAAAAATTATAAAAATAAAGGTTAAAAAATAGGTAATTATATATTGTAACTAATATATCATTATAATTATTTTCATTATTGTTATTAATTTATTTATAAATATTATTTTCTATCCAAGTATTTAGATATATATCCGCCCCCAAAAAAAAAAGATATAAAAAAAAAGATATAAAAAATAAAAAAAAAATAAAAAATATATATATTTAATTTTAGTAATATATAGTAATTATTTTTTTACAGTTTTTGTTTTATCTATATAATGTTCATTTTGTTTTTATTATAATAATAATTTAACCAAGTATCATATATGTTAATTGTTATTGGCAAATGGGGTTAAAGTATGTGTGTGTGGTAATTAAAAAAATATAAAAATAAATTTTTTATTTTTTGTACTGTTTATTTTTTAATTTCTTTAAATTGTTTTTTTTTTTTATTTTTTTTTTATTATTTCAATTTTATTTAAGCAAGTAATTATAATAACTTTAATAATAATATTGAGGGGTGTTACAAATAGTTTAATAATATGATATCACTAGAAAATAGTTCATTAGAAAATAATTCAGAAACATACCAAAAAAAAGAAACAGAAGTTGAAAATTGGTTACCTATTATCGATATTTCAAATTTACAAACTGAGGCTGGCAAAAAGATAATTGCAAAAGAAATTCATGATGCTTGTAAAGAGTTTGGATTCTTTTATATAAGGGGTCACGGTATCGAGGAATCCCTTATTGAAAATTTAGAAAGTGTAGCAAGTAGATTCTTTTCATTGCCTCTAGATGTTAAAATGAAATGGAAGATGAATCAAGTTAAAAGAGATTGGCTTGGCTTCTTTAAAGTAGGACAAGAAATAACCTATGGCGCAATCGATCATAAAGAGGGTGCCTATTTGGATGTTGAGCAAAGTGGGGATAGTGATCCATCAAGAGGTATCCATCTATACCCAACACCAGAGGAAGAGGAACTATATGGTATTGTTGGTTTCAAAAATACTATTGAAACCTATATTAAACAATTAACTGTTATAGGCAAAGAAATCATGCAAGCAATTGCATTAAGTTTAAATTTACCATCAACTTATTTTGATGATAAATATTCAAATCCATCAACATTAATGGGAATACTCAATTATCCTTCATACCCTAAAAACCCAGATGATTCATCAGAGGGGCGTTTTGGCACCAATGAGCACACAGATTGGGGATGTTTAACAATCCTTCACAGAACTGTTGAGGGATTACAGGTTAAATCTGGTGATGGATTCATTGATGCACCACCAGTTCCAGGTGCATTTATCTGTAATATTGGTGATATGTTAGATCGTATAACTGGTGGATACTATTTATCAAATGTTCACAGAGTCAAATTAAACACCAGTGGTAGTAATCAAATCACATATCCATTCTTTTTAGATCCAAACTGGGATTCAGTACCACAATTAATTGAAGGTATACCAAAAGTTCCACAACCAGCTCGTTGGGATAACCACAATATTCATCAATTCAAAGGTACTTATGGCCAATACTTTATGACAAAGGTAGGAAGGGTATTCCCAGAATATGTTTATAATGAAGAAAATAAGAGTAACGTTCATAAATAAATAAAAATAAAAATAATAGAATTTATTATTTTTATTATTATTTTTTAAACCAAAGTAAAAAGTTTTTTTTTTTATTAAAATTGTTTTTAATCACTTTTAGTGATTTTTTAACATTTTTTGGGGTTTTTCCATTTTTTTTATAAAACAGATAGCATCACTCTCATAAAAAATTTTTCATATAGGATAATTTATATTTTTTAAATTAACTTATAAAACATAGTATCAGTCTTAAAATATAGTTGGTGATATGTTGGAACACATAATTTGTTGATACTATTTAACAAATACTTTCAAGGCAAAATTAAACTCTTCTGGCAAGAACCAAATGGCATATCAATTCTTTTTAAATCCAAACTGGAATTCAGTACCAAAACTAACTGAAGGTATACCAAAAGCCACAAAACCAAATAGTTCAGATATTCAATTAAAAGGTACTTATAGTCAATACTTTAAAACCAAAGTAGATAAAGTAATTCCAGGATACATCAATGATGAAAATGAACAAAAGTAAAGATTATATATATTAAAATAATAAATATATTTTTTTCTTAATATCTTTTTTTTTAAATTTTTTTCTTTTTCTTTTTTTTTTTTTTTTTTGTTTTTTTTTCTAATATTTAATTTAAAATTTTTTTATTAAACTAAAATTTCTATTTTTAGAAATATTTAAATTAATTTTTTTTTTTTAATTTTAGATTTTTTTTTTCAATTTCCATGTTAATAAAGAAAAGTGATATTCATTAGGAATAAAATATTCATTATATATTTTAATATTATTAAAAAATGGAAACTACAGACTATGCAATTGCAACATCAAACAAAATTGATAAATATAAAAAAAAAGTTTTAGAAGAAGCATATTCAAAAATTAATAATTATGCAAGAAAACAATGGGAGAGTTATTATTCTCTTAAAAACCAAAAAGAAAACGAGGATAGGAACAATACATTAGACGTAATTATTAGTAATTAATAGTTTTTTATTTTTATATAATATTAATTATTTTTTTTTAATAGATAATTCTAATGCCTAACAACTCATAGTTTTTTAAAATAAAAAAATTAAATAAAACTGTTAAATTGAAAATAAATTTGGTATAATTTATTAAGAGTTTTTTAGAAAATTTATAGACGTTCATAAAATAATTTAAATTATTTCTTTTTTAAAAAAAAATTATGTAATTTATTTGGTGATTAAAAAAAAAGACTATTTTACGGTTGTTTGCATTATTTGAAGTTTTGTTTTTGTTATAGTTGTTGTTGTTGTTGTTGTTGTTGTTGTTGTTGTTGTTGTTGTTGTAATTATTATTATTAGTTGTTTATAATTTAGCTTGTGGTTTGGCTTGAGTGATTTTACCTAATTTCATGGCTAAACCCATGTTACCTTTAATCTTTAATTTGCCTTTGGTGAAAGCAACTTGACCATTTAATTTACCAGACATTAAGTCGAGGAAATCAGCTTCGGCCATTGTAATGGTACAGTCAGCTTTTGGTGCAGCACCAGTAGTAACTGAACCTTTACCATTCTTTAAATCAACAGTGAATTTTTTGACACCTGATGGGGTGGTGATATCGAATTGGTAAACACCTTTAATTTGACCAACTAATTCTGGTTTAGCAATGACAGTTTTTTGTAAGGTATCGAAAACTTTGCCTAATGGAGTACCATCATCTAATGAAGCACCTGATGAAGCACCTGATGAGGCAGCTGGGGCAGCACCTTTTGAGGCTTTTTTAACAGCTTCAACAATGTGTTTGAATTTCATAGCTAATGCCATGTTACCTTTAAGTGCTAATTTCTTTTTCATGAAGGCCTATAAAAACAAGATATATATAATTAGTTTGAGGTTTTCATTTGATTCTTCTTGTATAAAAAAACTTACAGTTTGTTCGGTTAATTTACCTTCTAAAATTTGAATAAAATCTTCTTCTTTAATAGTGATAGTGCATTCTGGTTTTTCGTGTTTACCGACTTTGAATGAACCATTACCATTTTTTCTGTTATTAAAAAAGAGATAATATATTAATATTTGATTTTATTGTACTTTAATTTTAGTTTTTTTTTTTTTTTTTTTTTTTTTTTTGTTTAATTTGATTTTTTTTGCTCTTTTTATCTGCAATATGAAAAATAATATTATTTTATTACATACAAATCAACAGAGTATGAAGTGCCATCAATATCGAATTGGTAGACACCATTGATTTTTTTTACAAGAGCAGCACCATCGGTTTTGATGACTGATTCGAGAGTTGAAAAGAATTTACTGGCCATGTTTAATACTAAATAGATAAAATGAAATAATATGTAATAATAAAAATTTTTTTGATAATTAAAAAAAAATAAAATTTAAAAAAAATTAAAAAAAATTAAAAAAAAATAAAAAAAAAAAAATAAAAAAAAAATAAAAAATTATTTCATTTTTTATTTTAAAATAGATAATTAATTTTTACAAAAACACGATTAATATTGTAATAAAATAACAAAATAAAATTTATAAAAACCAATTGTTTTTGTATTGATATTAATTTAAATAATTGTTTGTTTTTTATTTTTTATTTTTTTTATTATTATTAAAATATATAATATATAATAAACTTATAACAGCAACAGCAATAGCAATAGCAACATCACCGATTATAATATATAAATATGTCAAGAAGACAAGCAAGCCAACAAGGAAGGAGGAGATTAAATAGGTTTGTGGAGGAGGAAGAAGAAGAAGAGGAGGAGGTTGAGGTCGAGGAGGAAGATTATGAAGAGGAAGAGAGTGAAGAAGAGACTACTAGTAAAAAAAGAAAAAGAGGCGGTTCATCACAACCAATAAAACCAATAGCGCCAAATGCATCACAACCATCACAAACATCTTCACAAGCAGCATCAAGAGAGGAAATATCATCGCTTAGCAATGAACAGATCGAAAATATGGTAAACGATTTTGTAAGATTTATATTGTATATTGATAGAAAAAAATTGCCAATTTTAAAATCAGAAATCACAAAAAATGTATTATCGAAAATAAGCAAGGATAAGAGATTAACTCAAAATATATTTCAGCGTGGTATTAATAAACTTCAAAATGTATTTGGTTATGAGCTTAAAGAGTTACCAAAGAAATCCAAAGAGGCAACTCAAAGCTATATTTTAATAAATACCAAGGAGATATCAAAGACGGCAGCAGCATTAGATAAAATTATGGAAAAGGCAAGAGCTGAAGAGATTGCCATTGGCGAAAATAAAGAGTCTAGAATTTTAAGTCAAAACTTATCGTTCATTACAATTATTTTAGGTATTATATTGATTGAGGGTGGCCATATTGATCAAATAACACTTTTTCAATATCTTGGCCAAATAGGTTTAAAAAGAAATGAAAAACATGAAGTGTTTGGTGAATGGGAAAAACTATTAGAAAAATTTTCAAAAGAAATGTATTTAACAAAAACCAAAACAAGTGAAGTCGATGGTGAACAAAATTGGATTTATGGCTATGGTCAAAGAGCATTTGCAGAAACATCAAAAAGAAATATTTTAAATTTAATTTCAAACTTATATGGTTGTGAACCAGATACAATTTTATTAAAACAAATTCAAATTGAAGAAGAAAAGATGGGTATAACGCCACCACAACAAAATCAACAAAATCAACAAAATCAACAAAATCAACAAAGAGGAAGGGGTAGAAGGCAATCACAGGAAGAAGAGGAGGAAGAGGAAGTAGAAGAAGTAGAGCAACCACAACAAAGAGGAAGAAGAACAACAACCACTACTACAACCACAACCACAACATCTTCACAAAGAAGAAGATAAAAAATTTAATAAATAAAACAAACACAAGAATTATAAATTTATATTTTACATATTTTTTTTTAAAACTTTTATTTTTTAAAATTTTTTTATTATAATATCTAAAACAAATAATAGATACTATTATTATATTATTATTATTATTATTACGATTCGTTTAAACTGGAACTAAACGAATTTTATCTAAATAAACTTTAATTGGTGAGGTACCAGCATTTCTAAATTTAAGAACAGTTGGTTTACCGAGTGATTCTGGAGCACCTAAATCTGCAGTTAAATCGTAATCGAATTTAGTCCATGCAGCAGTGGTTGATGGTTTTTGTTGTAATCCTGATCCACCACCATATTCAACGATAAGATTTCCTGATACTGGTGAGTCAGTTTTAATGTAGAATTCGAGACTTTTGAATTTGCCAGACCATAGTACTGGTAAATCAGTACCGATTTGAATTGCATTATTACCACTAAGAGTACCACTTGCACATGCTGTAGAATCGGCTTCGGCACCTGGGGTTGATGAATCTTCCCAGTTTACAGTAACACCGTTTGACCAATCGGCCCAACCGAGATTTGGATGATCATAGTTGAGTGGTTTGACAAGTCCATTGTTAAAGATCCAACCATCAGCATCAACTGGGAATGGGGCAGTACAATTGTCAGTGTTGAATGAAGTCTTTGGATCACCGAATTGACCTTCACCTTCGTAGAGAGTAGCACCAGTTGGAGCATTAATATAGATATCGACTTGATCACCATAGATTGAATAAACATGGGCAATTACTGGGAAAGTGGCAGTGGCACCATTATAAGTCCAATAGTTGTATAATCTTCTTGGGACTTCTGTTATTTTACCTGTTTGATCTTCGACAGAGATCGAAGCAATACCAACTTTATGATTGAAAACCATAAATTCGAACCAACTTGCAGTGGTTGCAGCATCTTTCATATATGCTTTAATTGGACCTGTAACATCACATGATACTTTTTTAACAGTTGTCATTGCTACACCAACACTTGAGCCAATAGTTGCATTAAAGGCTGTTGGACTTAAATCTAAATGTGGGAATGGGGTATCACACCATCCTGGATCTGGACATTGATCTACAATCTAAAATAAAAATAAATAAATAAATTAATAAAATGAAAAAAAAATTTATAAAAAAATATAAAAAAGATTACATACCATTACAGTACCTGTACCTCCTGGACCGTAGATTTGATAACACTCACCACAAGAGTATGAGCCATTATATAAAGCAGTAGCAGCGGCGGCAATCATTAAAGTACCTGGGCCAGTTTGACCCATAAGTTGCCCGTAACCACAGTTACCATGTTGAATTGCCTCATACCATGTTGAACGGGATGAAAAACAATCTGATAAATCTGCTCCCTTAGCAGTTAAAGCGCCAGCTAAGAATAGTATTAGAGAAATTGTTTTAAACTTTAAATTCATTTTAAAAGTTGTATATAAATAAAAGTTGTATTTTTATAATTTTAAAAAAACAATTAATTAAAGAAACATTAAAAGTGTATGATTAAATATTTAAATTATATTTTTTATAAACTATTATTTGTTTAAAATATTTTGTTTTTATTGTTATTGTGTTATTAATATTATTTATACTATTAATAATTTTTTATTATTACTTTATTAATTGTTTATTGAAAATGAAAAAAAAAAACTTTGAGATTTCTTTATTTTTATAGTAAATGAAAAAGATCTTAAATAAAATATAAAAATTAAAATTAAATTAAAATATTTATCCTAATTATTATAATAAAAATGATTTTCATTTAATTATCGCTTTTAATTTGAGAGAACAAATGGTTTTTTAACTGAATTGTAATTTTTTTTAATTTTTTTTTATTTAAATGATCATTAAATCTAAAATTCTTTTTTGGATATTTAAATTAAAAAAAAATAAAATAAAAAAAAAAATTTTAAACTATTTATTTGTGAAAAGAAGGAGTTTGGTACCACGATTAATGAGGGCCTTGACACAATATTAACAAAATCGATAAAAAAAATAAAAAAAAAAATTTTAAAACCAACTAAATCGTTAGAAATCTTCTATCTTTTATTTTAATAAATAAAAAATTAGAAATCAATTTATTTTTCATTTAAAATTATTTTAATTTAGTTTTTTTTTTTTTAATTTAAAAATTAAATTTAATCTTATAGTTTTTTTTTTTAGTTTTTTTAATTTTATTATATTTTAATATTTATTTATTTTATTTAATATTTTTTTTATTTTTTTTTATAATATTTTTTTTTTTTTTTATATTATCTTTTAACCAATATTTTGGTTTTATCTTTTAATTTTTAATAAAAAAAATAAAATAAAATAAAAACTAAAATATATTGAGGCTTTCAAATAAAATTCACCAAATGGTGTGTTTTATAAAAAAAAAAAACTTTAGATTTAGAAAAATTGAAAAAAAAATATGCAAAGCGTGAAAAAGTGTGTTTATAAAATTTTATTTTTATTATTTATAATAAAAAAAATTTTATTTTTTTAATATTTACATTTTGAAACTTTATATAAAAATTTAAAAAACTATTAAAATAGTTTTTTTTTTATTATTTTATTAAAACTAATATATTGTTACATCATCATTTTCCATTGAACTTGAAACACCCCCACCACTGTCCATCTGACTGGTCATATTACTATCCATTTTAATTGTGCTTGAGGTGGTTCCTCTCGAATGAGAGCTGAAATTTTTTAATTTATTGGCTAGTGAACTATTTAATACATAAACCCCTATGAATGACTCTCTCCATATCTTGCATACACGGGCATTGTACCCATATAAGATAATTGCATAAACACCATAAATACGTAAGCAAAATGCAAACATCTTTAATGATGATGGTGGTGGACCCTGGATAAAACAGTTGGAACCATCTGTATTTAATAAGCATGTATAAAAATCTACAATGGAACCATAGAACCAATCTGCATTTTGGTGAATCCAAAAATTATAACCAAATAAATATATAAATGTTAAATAAACTAAAATCATATTTAATAATGGTTTAATTTGTAACTTCCAAATATCTTTTTTACTATTTGATTTCATAATCTATATTAAAATTTAAATGTTAATTACTATTTTTATTATTATTATTAAAAAAATATAATTACCTTGTAGATTTCATAAACTACCAATATAATAAACACAGTGCCCAAAGTTAACATAAAAGCAAATGGACCCCAAAAAAATACATTTTGATAAGTACCACTATCAATCCAACACAAAAAGTTACCTAAACCAGCCCTATAGCGACCCAAACCCAAAATAGGTACAGAAAAGGCCAAAGAAAGAACCAATACAACTGGAATATAAATCTTTAGTATTTCTAATTTTTTATTAACAAAATGAATTTGATACCATAGTTCGAAAGATTGGATACACCACCATAAAACTGCATTGGCAATTGAAAATTGAAATAAAAAGCCTGAAGCTGAACATGCTTTATCGGTACCCATTGCTCTTCTATTTTCTTCGGGACATATAATAGCCTTCGCTCCCCCTCCGGAGAACAAACCCATTGTTCCAGCGACTGACATCAAAAGAATACTGCCTGTAAAAAAACCAAAAAAGTAATCATATTTATTTTTTTTATTATTAACTATTAAATATGTTATTACCAAGTAAATTGAACAGACTAAACTTATGAAAGCTAAAGCGTCACTCTCTCTTAACAAAGAGTTCCAGTCTGAATCAGACATAATTGGTGCTATAAAGATAAAATTAAATTAAATTAGAAATTAAATTTAAATTTAATATATTAAAAACTAAAACTAAAATTACCTGGGCATCTAATTGTGCAATAACTTTGATTGGAAACATACACATAACCAAGCTCCGCGTCTGCATCTTGAGTTTTAGTGTATCTATATACAAGTGGATTTGGGCAAGATTTTACGACAGTAGATTGATTATTTTGTGGTGGGTCAAAACATTGGATAGTATAATCAAAAGATTGTCCAAAATCTGTTAAATTATATATGGTGTTTGTAATTGGATATTTAGGTTGCATTGGATCTTCTTCTAATTGTGAACAATTATACAATGAACTTACACCACAAATACCTGTAACGTCGGTACAAGTACCTCTACAAACACGCTTTGGAATTGCAACGATTTCTTTGGTATCTATATTTTGAAATTCTTGACACTCTGGTAACATCTAATTTTTTTATAATTTAGTACAGTAACTTGATTATATATTAATATAAAATATAAAAAGCTTACCATTGAGCAAAGAGATTGAGATGTGTGCACAGTTTGACAAGCATCTCCTCCATAACTTCCTAGTAACTTAAAATACATTTTTAACTCTACCATTATCTGATCCTGTGTTGTTGATCCAGGTATGTAAACAGAACCTAAAAGAAAATAAATAATTATAAATGTTTAATGTATATTTTTTTTTTTTTTTTTTTTTTTTATAATTTACTTACCATTATTTGTTAAATAATCAGCACATTTTATTATATCTGTATCACCTTGATACTTTTCACACTTTGCTTTTGGATCTATGGAATAAATATTTTGGCAGCTAATTGATGAAATAAAAGTTAATACTATAAATAAAAAGAGTTTCATTTTTTTAAAAAAAAAAACTTTTAAAAAAAATTTTATTTTTTTATTGATGCGAATAAAAAAAATAAAACAAAAATGAAAAAATATAAATAAAATAAAAAAATAAATTTTTTTTGTATTCCATCATATTTTCAATAAAATAAGTAAAAATATCTTTGAAATACCGGTTATTCCACAATCATTTATTAAAAAATACAAAAAAAAAATGGGAAAAAATTAAAATTAAAATTAGATTTTTTTTTTTTTTTTTAAAAATTTTGATTAAACAAAAGTGGTTAAAAAAAAAAAAGATCGATTTTGATTAAAAAAAATAAAGATTAATTATATTAATAAAAAAAAAATTATTATTGAATATATTTTTATAGAATATTATAAATTTTAAAAGATTTTAGTAACAGTATCCTTTCGGGATGTTTCGGCATAAAAAACTATATACACAGTATAAAATGTTTTAAAATAATGATTTCTTATTTCAAAATTAAAAACCTACAACTTTATATTTTGATTAGTTAAGCCACATTGAAGATGATATTCCAGTTTGATCCAAGTTCATATATCGAAAAATGTTAAGAGAAAATGAAAGATAACAAAAATCATTTTATTTGATGGAAAGCTACTTTGGCCATTACAAGATTTCTCAGGTTGCTATTTTTCTTAATATTACAGGTGTTTTCATGGAAATAAATAACTCCAAATGCATGACTATCGGTATTTTTAATGGAAAAGTAGTTAGGTAATAATTTTTATTGAAAAAAGAGATTTCAAGAAAGAGTAAATTCCTGTGCTGACTGAATTTACTTTGGGTGGTGAGAAAAAAAGAATTTCCTCAACACAAAAGAGAGAAGGAGAAAGAAAAAATGAGAAATGCAAGTTCCTATTAGGAGCTACTTTTCATCACCATCATCCAACTCATCATCGTATTCCGTGCCTCAAGAAGATAATAACAACATTTATAAATAAAAATAAAAAATATAAAAACATTGTTGTTTTTTTTGTAAATAATAAAAGCAATAATAAAATTTAATAATAGTTTTACAATATTTTATTTTATTTATATTTATATGTTTTAAATATTTAAACTTTATTTTTTATAATTTTATTAGTTTTCTATATTCATTGGTTCGTTCATACTATCGCTACCAAGTAAAATATCAACATTTGGAAATTCTGATTTTCTAACTCTAATACTAAAACATACTATTGTAAAAAAAAATGATGGTTAATAAAATGATAAATTGCTCTTAAATAATAATAATAGATAATAATGCTTACATTTTTCAATTTTCTTTAAACTATCTTCCATTGTATTCATTTTGCTTGAAATATCTCTATTTAAATGACACTTTTTAAAACCATTTGACATTTCTCTAACAAAACTACATATATTAAAACATTCATCAATCTTTTGCTTTGTACAAAGGTTTGTGGCATAACGCATAAGCTCACCACTAAGATCGCAAATACCCAATGCATAGTCTTCTAATGAAATTGAAAATTGGCCTAATGATTCTAATCCCAATGACTCTTTCATTGGATTTATTATTTCATCGACTGAAATGAGTGAGGAGTGTTCTAAATAATATTGAAATGAAACTGCTTCGACAAACTCTTGAATACCCATCGAAAATGCTCTTTGAAATTTATAATATTCCTGTTGATCCAACTCTTTAATAATAACTTCAAATAGTTTATAAATTGGTTGTAAATTTTGTTTTGATTGTTTAATAATTTCATTCTTATCTTCCCATACTGCTCTTTGCAATAACGATATAACTCTTTTACTTTGAATGGTTATATCTCTACTACTTTTAACAATTCTTTCTCTTCTATCATTCTATTATAGTAAATGAAAAATATTATTAATATTAATATTTTATTATTATGCTTTTATTTGAATAATAGTATTAAAACTAAATAGTCTTACATCCTCATCCAATTTCTTACTGTATGCTGAAAATAATGTTTTTATTTCTGGGTCATTGAAAACTAAATCTTTTTCTTCATTTTTATTCTGTTGATTATTATTGTTGTTATTTCTACCTCTAAAATTATTGTTATTTTGACCTTTAAATCTTTTATTATCTGTTTTTAAAAAGGAAAGTATTTAATACCACAAATTTCTTAATTTTAAATTTGCAAATAAACCAACATACCTTCACTTTTTTCTATAGGAGTTTTCTCTTCTCCATCTCTTTTCATTTTGATCTTTTATCTGTAAAAATGAATGTAAAAAATATTGAAAAAAATAAAAAAAATTTTTTGTTAAATTTAAAATTTTTTTTTTAAATTTTTTAGTTATAATATATTTTTTTTTGGCCTTATTTTTAATTTATTATTTTTATCTATATAATCTTATATTATTTTCGGGGCATTTTTTTTTTTTTTTTTAAAAAAAAAAAATTGGAAATAATTTTTTTTTTTTTTTTTTTTTTTTTTTTTTTTTTTTTTTTTTTTTTTTTTAAATTTATTTTTTAAAATTTTTTTTTTTTTTCAATTCATTTTCTAAAAATCATCATTTTCTCAAACAAAGAATTTAAGAAATTTTAATATATAAAATTTTTTTTTTTAATCAAATTATAAATAATAATAAATAATATATAGATATTTAAATAATAAAAATAAAATGACAGAAACAATCAAAGTTACTCCAATTTGTTTATTACCAATCGATAAACTTCCAAAAGTTTGTGTTGTTGTAGGTGATCCAAATAGAGCCAAATTAGTATCAGAAAAATTTTTCACCAAATCAGAATTAATTTGTGCAGTCAGAGAATATCATTGTTATAAGGGTATGTGGAAAGATACAGAAATGTTAGTTATGAGCCATGGTATTGGTGGCGGTGGTGCATCAGTTTGTTTCGAAGAGCTCATCCAAGCAGGTATCACAACTATTATTCGTGCCGGTACTGCTGGTAGTTTCGATCCACGTTATCGTGAAGGTAGTTTAGTCATTGCTACTGGTGCCGTTAGAAGTGATGGTGTTTCTGAAGGTTTAGTTCCATTAGGTTATCCAGCTCTTTCTGATCACGAAGTCGTTGCCGCTTTAATCGAATCTGCCAAAGCCACACAAACCGTCAACTATGGTGTTGGTATTATCACTACCGTTGGTCACTTTTTCGATGGCCCACTCGGTAATCATAATAAATTATGGGCTCGTTCAAAGGTTTTAGCTATTGAAATGGAAGCCTCCGTTTTATTCATTGTTGCTTCTCTCAGAGGAATCAGAGCTGGTGCTTGTGTAAACATTGATAATTATATTTTCGAAAGAGAAATCTCAGAAAAATACGAACCAAATAGAGAAGTTGTCCACCAAGGTACTTTCAAGATGTTAGAAGTTGCTTTAGATTCCGCCAAAAAATTATCTTCATCATAATTATATATATAACAAATCGAATAATATTAAAAACCCACGCACACACACACACTTTACAACCATCGACGATTAAAAATTAGTAACATATTATTTTTTTATATATTATGCGCATTTAATAATTTTAATAAAAGAAAAAAAAAATTTTTGTAATAGTACATTTTTTTTTTTATAAAACAAATTAATATATTAAACCAATTGTAATTTCTAATATATAATAGAATGAAATTTCAAAAATATCTTTCTATTTATAATTTATTTAAAGTTCTTACTAAATATTTGTTATTGTGTGCAAAAAATTGTGTGGGCCGTGGAAATACCGAAATTATCTTTTTTTTATTTTTTTTTTTTTTATTTTTTTTTTTTTCAATATAAAAACCACAATAGTTTTTTTTATCAACACAGTTTTTTTTTTGATTAATAATTATTAATTAAAAAATAATTTACTGCAAATAATTTAGAGATGATACAGATATTTTAAAAACACTACAAAATATTTGTTATTATTATTATTATTGTTTTTTTTAAATCTTCTTATATTTATTTTTATTTAATAAAAAAACGCTTCAAAATATTTGTTAATATTATTTTTTTTAAAATGGTTATTCTTTTTATTCACAAATTTAAAAAAATTCTTTAAAAAAAAAATGAAAGTTAAAATTAACAACCAAATATTTTTTAAATCAGATTTTCCTGACATAAAAGTTGCAAATGAAAATTTGGCTTGCCATATTATTGATTCTATCAATAGTAAAAAAAATGAAGTTATTTTAACGGACGAAAATTTAAATCGAGTTTCCTCTTATGAAATTGTGTCCAGAATTAAAAAAGTAAATAACCATATTTATTTTTTTAAAAAAAAAAAAAAATTAACTGGTTGAAATAAATTTTAGGTTGCAAAGGGTTTTAATTTATTAAATTTGCAAAAGGGTGATATAATTGGGGCAATTTTGCCAAACATGATAGAGTTTTCATATGGAGTACTAGGTGGGCTGTTAAGTGGAGGAGTTGTATCACTTATTAATCCAGGTAGTACCAAAGATGAAATAAACAACACTTTATCAAAAGTTAAACCAAAATATATTTTAATAGATATAGAAAACTATAATAGAATTAAAGAGTTTTTAAAAGATTTATTTCAGTATTGCGAGGTAGTTATTGTATTAAATGATATATATAACAAACCAATTTTAGATTTAAAATTACCACAAAATTATTGTGGATCATTTAAAGTTATTGATTTTAAAGATTTTATCGAAAATGATGGTGATTACAATAAGCAGAGTTCAATAGTAAGATCAAATGAAGACATCGCTTTTATTTTGTTTTCTAGTGGAACTACCGGTAATTTTAAAGCGTTGTGTTTAACACATAGAAACATATTATCAAATGTGAAACAGACTATATTAGCAGAAAAAGAATTAAATCCTAAAAACTCTGTAATATTATGTTGCCTACCATTTTTTCACTGTTTTGGGTTGGTTGTGGTATTGCTTAGCAGTCTTTCATATGGGGCAGGTTTCACATTTTTAAAAAAATATAATGTTTTAAAATTTTTAAAACTAGTTCAAAATGAAAAAATAACTTTTTCCTATATAGTACCACCAATCGCAGTTGATTTATCAAATTCACCTTTGGTTAAAGAATATGATTGCTCATCGTTAACAGTTTTATTTTCAGGGGCTGCTCCATTCCCAGGAGAACTTGAAGATATATTAAAAAAAAGAATTGGGGTTAGTAGATCGAAAAATGATGAGGGTACCCAAAGATTAATTATCAAGCAAGGTTATGGGTTAACAGAAACTTCCCCAGTTGTTTCTATTTCAAATAGCATCAGTAATAAAAAGGGTTCAAGTGGATTTTTAGTTGGTAGTATGCAAGCAAAAATTACATGTATTGAAACAAATAAAAATTTAGATTCAAATCAAATAGGTGAGTTGTGTGTAACTGGACCAAATGTAATGAAGGGTTATTTTGGTAACACAAGTTTAAACGATACTTTTGATAGCAGTGGATATTTTAAAACTGGTGATATTGGGTATTTTGATGATGAAGGTCAATTATTTATTGTTGATCGTAAAAAAGAGTTAATTAAATCATATGGATATCAAGTAAGTTTTAGAATAGTTTGTTTAGTTTATTTAAATTAGTTTATTAATTTCAAATTCATATATAGGTAGCTCCAGCAGAATTGGAGTCTATATTATTGGGACATCCGAAAATTGCCGATGTTGCTGTAATAGCAGTACCTTCAAGTAAGGGTGGCGAGGTCCCAAAAGCATTTGTTGTTTTAAAAGAAAATGCAGCAGTTTCTGGTGTCGAGATATGTAAATGGTTTGAACCAAAAGTATCTTATTATAAATATTTAAGAGGTGGGATTGTATTTATTGATAAAATTCCAAAGTCGCCCACTGGTAAAATATTGCGTAAGAGATTGGGAGAATTTTCTTTAATAAATAAATTATAATTCCTTATAATTATTACAATGTTTTTTTGTTTTTATTTTTATTTTTATTATTAAATTGATTATAACTTTAGTTTGAGCTAGAGTAATAATGGTTTAGCTTGGTTTCTTTGCCATTGACTTTTAAACCGTAGTAGCTTGATGGATCAATTGAACACTTAACATTGGCTGTTGTGCATTCAATATTATCACCAAGGCATTGAATTGAGCCACTACTTGTTTCAAAGGTAAAATAGTCTGATGAGCTTACGGAGAGTGAGTCTGTTACGGTATGACATTTGGTTTGGCCAATACCAGTACATGAAATTGGACTTGTACTATTTACAAATAGGCCATAGTCGTTTAATTTGCATACGATTTGAGGAGATGGTGTTGGTGAATTAGTAACATTTGGGGCATTTATACCACATGCTGCTAAACCTGTCATTGTAACAGTGTATCTACACTTTGTTTCATATACATCACTAATGTATAAAAAACTGCTATTGCTACAAATTAAAGTAATTTCAGTTTGACGATATATATAGTCTATTAATAGAGTTAGTATTTAAATTTTTTTTTTAAATTAATTAAGTTTCTACATACTACTACAAGGAAAAGCGTTTGTTGAATATATCAAAACTGTGTTACCATTTACTGTTCGAAATGAACCTTGATCCACTGAACCGGAAAGGTATAATGGGTGGATTCCATTTAAAATAATGACAGAGTTATCATATGAACATACACTAAATCCAGTATTAAGACATTTTTTACTTTCTCCGCAGATGTTCCAATAATAGGTATATTTGCCATCTGTTGAATTTGAAGTGTACGATGAATTTGATAAAAATAAATTTGAATAATCTATACCATTATATGTGCATGAGTTGGGTGATTGTTGGGAATTTACTAGAGATAAAAAAATAAATGTAATAAAAGTTAATAAAAATTTATTCATTTTGTGTGAAATATAAAATAAAATAATATCAATAAAAAAAATTTTTAATTTTACAATCGCAAAAAAAATTCAATATTTTTTTTTTATTCCCAATTTTCAAGGATTTGATATTATAAATTTAATATTTTTCCATTTACTTTTTTTAAATTTCTAGTTTTTTTATTAATACAACCCAATAAATCTTTTTTCTAATATTAAATAAAAAAAGAAGTTCAATTTTTTTAATTATGAAAAAAGAAAGAAAAACACCAAGTTCATTAATTAAAGGCAGTAAAAAGGATCTCATCAAAACATTATCTCTAATAAATACTAAATAAAAAAGTATCACCATAAAAAAATATCCATCCATTTTTCTTTTTAATATTTTATTTTATTTTATTTTATTTTATTTTATTTTATTTTATTTTATTTTATTTTATTTTATTTTATGTTATTTTATTTTTATTGTTTTTAGTGTTTTTAATTATGGAAATCATCATTTACCTCTTTAAAGAAATTAATATTCAAGCAATTTACCCCAAAATTTTAATTTTTTCCAATAAAAATTTTTTTCATTTTTTTTAATTTATATTTTTTTTTTTTTTTTTTAAAAAATTCATTTTTTTTAAAAATGGATAATTTAATACAAATAAATAATAATAATTTCATTAATTTCAATAGTAATAAATATAACACAGTAAAGTTAACAGATGTACTTAAAAATATATTTCAAAATAATAAAGGAAATACAATAACAGAAGAAACTTTGTTAAGTTTATACTATATATTTGACCAATCTATAATAGCATCGTTGGAAATTTTAGATAAAGAATTAATAAGGAAATATAAATTTTTACCTTCTGAAAGAAGTTTTTATGTAATCGAAGGTAGAAAAGGCTCAAAACATATGTGTTTAATTGATGGCGATTATTGCAGTTGTCCATCATTTAACTTTGTTGTACTTTTAAAATCAGAATCTGTATATGCAAGTCATTCATTATTTTATTATCATTAAATAATTTTTTTCATTATTTAACATTTTTTTGTAAACTTTTAATCATCCAGTGTAAACACCAAATTTCATCATTTTTAGCAGAGATTATGTCAAATGTAAAGATTGAAGAATTTGATGATTCTGAATATCAAAACAAGGTAAAAGAAATCGAAGAAGCCTCATTGAAAACACCAACTCACAGAAAAGGAAAAAATTAAAAAGAAATATAAATATAAATTTATATAATATATGTAAATAAATAAATAAAAACCCTCTTTGTAAATATTTTTATAAAATCTTAAAGATTACTCTATTTTTTTTGATACCAAAACAAATAAAATAAAAACTGTTTTTTTTTTCTTGAAAAAAATATTCTTCTTAGAAGTTTAAAAATAATTATTTCTTAAAAAATCCTTGTTTTTTAATTTTTTTATAATTTTTTAATTTTTTAATTTTTTTTTTTTAATTTTCAAATTATTTTTTTTACTTTCATTTATTTATTTCACTTTCAATTAATAAACTATATTTTTGTGTTTTATAATCGTGTATATATATTGGAAATTAAACATCCAATGAAAGAGTGTTACATATATACCCACCACACATAGAATAAATAAAATGAACAATAACAATAACAATAATAATAATAAAAGTGATAATTTAAATAATAATATAATTAAAAAGTTAGAAGAAGATGTTTCATTAAAAGTTAGATCATCAGCAGTTATAGTGTCATTGGAGCAAGCTATAGAGGAAATTGTATTTAATTCTATTGATGCTCAAGCAACTTCAATTGTAATTTCAATAAACTTATCAAATTTAACGTTTGAAGTTAAGGATAATGGGTTTGGTATAAACTATGGAAATTTTAAAACGATTGGAGAGCACAGTTGCACATCAAAGATCAACAAGTTAACAGATTTAAAGTCATTATCGACATTTGGATATAGGGGTGAATCTTTAGCCAGTTTATCAGATGTTTCCAATTTAGATATAGTTTCAACATCAAATAATAATACAGTTCAGAAAACTTTTAATTTCGGTAAATGTGAGCAATTTAAAACTATAGATTCCCAAGACAGTATCCATAATAAACCAATTTCAAATGGTACAGTTGTTAAAGTTAGAGATTTATTTAAAAATTTTCCAGTTAGAAGACAAAATTTATTTCATCCAAATTTAAAGTTAATCCTAAAGAAGAGAATTGAAATTATAGCGTTATCATTCCCAAATATTAGATTTTCTGTATATGATGAAACTAAAAGTTTAAATATTTTAAAAACTCCAAAAGTAATTAAAATTTTTTATTTATAATCATAACAAAAAATCATCAATTTTGATAATAATAATAATAATAATAATAATAATAATAATAATAATAATAATAATAATAATAATACTATTATATAAAAACAATTATTAAAAATTTAATTATTTATTAACAGGATACATCGTTTATGTCATATTTCAAACATTTTTATGGTCAAGAAATGGCAAATAAATTAGAATTTATAGTTTCAGAGGGTTTTCCAAATGAAAAATCATTTTATTTATCAGGTTATGTTTCATCACCACAAAAGAAAGGGCATCCAAATAAATCATTTCAATATTTTTGTAAGTTTTAAACTATAGATATCATAATACATTATCCATATATAAATATATAAATTAACATACTCCATTTATTTTAGATTTAAACAATAGAATTGTTTTAAATACCAAATTACACAGACATATCAACCAGTTATATCATAAATTTAGATTGTTTAATGCAACAAGAAGAGCTCATGCAAATACATCTAAAATACCAAAGAAAGAGGTTATTGATAGCAATCCAATTTTTATTTTGTTTTTAAAATGTTCACAATTAGAATACGAGCGTTCATACGAACCATCTTCAAAAACTTTTTTAGAATTTAATGACTGGAAGAAGCCATTAGGCGAAATTCAAAATGTAATAACCAAGTTTTTAACAAGATTTAGAGAGAATGACACTCTATTATACGAAAATAATTCAAAACGTTCTGACCCCTCATCAGCATTAGATGTTTCAATTTTTGAAGATTCAATTAGTGATGACGTAAACAATTCACAACTTGAAGAAAATGAAGAGGATGGCTTCGATTTAGGTTATAATAAAAATGATGACAATAACGAAGGTGATAATTATAGAGAAAATCAAGGTTTTGCTGATTTTTTCCAAGATGAAGATGAAAATAAAGAATCTTTCAACAACACTGAATTTTTAAATCAGTTTGATAGCAAAAGAAAAAAAGAAGAGAAATTTATTAATGATATTTTACCCGATTCTTATTTCCTTAGTGAAAAGCCTTCACCATCAAAATCACAATCACCACCTTTTAAATCAGTAGTTACACCGTCAAAATTATCTTTACAAAATATTTCATTACAAAACAATATATCACCAACTAAAGTTAATACTACTACTACTACTACTACTACTACTACAAAAACCACCACTAATACATCACCATACAAATCAAAATTTTCATATTCACCAACATCATCACCAACACATTCATCTCAAAATTATTCACAATCACCACAAAACCAATCACAAACCTCTATTCAATTGGCACAACAATTTAATTCAACATTACAACCATTATCATCCTCATCATCTTCGGAACAATCAATCACAACTTCATCACAGTCACCATCTTCATCGCAATCCAATAATCAAAGTAGCAGCCAAAAATCATCTTTAAAAAGTGGTGGCAGTTCACCACTGTTTATTTTAGCAAATAAAGAAAGAAAATCAGATAGAGATGAAGACTTTGAATCTTTTGGGAAAGATGATTCAATTTTAAAGCCCTCACCAAATAAAAAATTTAAACAACAACCAATAAAAGAAGACCAAAAAAAGAAAGATGAAACTGAAGATGAAATTAACTATATTGATTTTAGTCTTAGATACTCTGATACCGATTCTGAAGATACAATTTTAGAAAATTTAGCTTCTCCTCCAAAACCGCAACCTTTACCTCAAAAACCATCTAGCTATTTCTCAACAAAAGAATTGTTAAACCCAAAAGATAAAGAAGAACTACCAAAACCAATCTATACAATAGCAACTACAGCAACAACAGCAGCAACAACAGAAACAAAGGCACCCATAGAAACAGCAACAACAACAGCAAATTTATTAATTAATGAAAATGTGGAGTTATCAAACAGCAAAGCTATTGTTTGCTATGAAAATAATAATAGTAATACAAATAATAATAGCAATGATAATAATAATACTAATAAAGAAATTGTACCATATGTAAAAAGAGAGCCAAATTTATTAGACGAGCATCATTTGGCAAATTATAATCCAACATTTAAGAACGAAGAAGAGATAGTACTTAGAGGTAGAAGAGGCTACATCGAAAATAGTGATGAAGAAGCCAATTATAATAATAAAGCAAATTATTCATTGAAAGTTTCATCATATAGAGAAGTTATAGATTTAGAAAACGATGAGACTACTACTATTACAACCACCACCACAACAATTAAAAGTGTTAAAACAGTTTCCGTTAAAAAGAAAGGTACTGGTGGCAATATCAATCATTATAGAGTTAAAAGAGAACACCCAATACTTATAAAAAAAGAAGATTATAAAGAGCTAGCTGATAATGCTTCAACCTTTAGCAAATCAAATGAAACAAATGACTCTTTGTTTGAACATTCATATGTAGATATTGTACCATTCGAGATTAGCGACGATGAATCTGAAGAAGAAACCAAGGTTATGGATACTGGCTTAGAAGAAAATATAACGCCACCTTCATCACCACAAGCATCACCACCACAAGCATCACCATTAAAAAATCAAAGAAAACAAAAAGATCCCTTTATTAAACAAGAAAACGATTCACCAACAAAAAAGCAAAAAATTGAAGATAAAGTTGTTATTAATTTAGAATCCGATAGCGAAGATTATGTGTATAGTAATTCAATAAAATCACCACCAAAAGCAACTAATACATCAACATTTTTTATTAGAAGAGAAAACAGTGAAAATACAGCAATTTTTTCAAAATATTTCAAATCTAATATGGACAACTATAACGCCAGAGATGATAATACAAGCAATACCACACCAATCCTTAGAGATACCAAGCTGTTAAACATATCTACTGAAACTGATTTACCATCAACCGAAAGTGCATTTTCCGACGATGAATATGTCAAAAAAAAAGTTACATTTGATATTGATAAAAACCAATTCTTTTCCCCACCACAATCCTATTATGAAGAAGAAGAAGAAATAGAATCAACAAATATCAACAACAGGGACGAAAAAGAAACTGTTTATCAAATTAAAAAGGAAAATAATAGTTCCTCAATATCGGTAAAACAAGAAAAAATATTAAAACAAAAGAAAGAGGACGAGGATGATGAAGACTTGGATGATGAAACAAACTGTCCCACCCATAATCATCAACATCATAATTGCAGCCACGAAGATGAAAATTTTGTTCATGACACAGATTACAGCAGAATCGAATTAATGAAGGTATACAAACACAACAATAATTCAATAAGCCAATATTTTGATGGAAGAAAAAATACAAATAATAACACAACAGAGACATCCACAAACATGGGGCCATTTATTAAAGAGCTTTTAACCCAAAAATGCCAAGAAATAATACCAAGAGAGATGCTAAAGGATTTTAAATTTATAACACAATGGGATAAAAAGTTTTTAGTTTGTGAAGCCAATGGAATTGTATTGGTTTTAGATCAACATGCAGTATCAGAAAGAATCAAATTAGAAACATTAGAAAAGAAATATTTTGGTGAAAACAAGTTTGATTTATGCCCAATGCCAGAAAGATCAAGGTGGTCATTAACAGCTTACGAATTAGAACTAATGAAAATATATTCAAAAAATTTAGAGGATTGGGGTTTCGAATGGAGATCTAACCCAACGTCAATTACAATATTACAAGTTCCAATGTTTTGCTTAGTTGGTTTAGGTGTAAATGATTTAAGAGAATTTTTGTATTTATTAGAGAATAATAAAGGATCTCCTTCAACAAAACCTCCAGCTGCCCATCGTATTCTAGCATCGAAAGCATGTAGAACCGCAATTAAGTTTGGTCATAATTTAACCAAAGAAGTTTGTATTAAGCTTTTAGAAGATTTAAATGAATGTAACATCCCATTCCAATGTGCCCATGGTAGACCTAGCATTATTCCACTAATCAACTATTCAAGTTTATTTAAAAATTTAAATCAATATAATAACAATAATAATAACAATAATAATAACAAAAGGTAAATAGAACTATTTTTGTATAATTTAATGTATAATAAAAAAAATTTGTATATAAAAACAATTAAACTGTTTTTTATTATTTTTATTTTATGTATATTTAACATTTATTATGGACTATTATTAAAAAAAACAGATATTACTTATACAATAAGAGGACCCTGTTCACAACTATTATTTGGATTTGTTGAACTATTTACACAATTGTGGTTTGAGGTTGCAGATGCAAAATTATTTGATGTACTTGCGATATTATTTGAAATTCTAGTATTAATAGGAAGAATTGATTGTGGTAAAGGATACCAGTAGTTCCCATATGGATTAACACTTCCAATACCCATTATACTTGTTGAGTTGCTTTCATAAAAGTCCTTCATTAACTCTACATCAATTACCTTTAGTTTATATTCTTTGGCATTTACATTGGATCTACAAAATAGTTTATCGAACAATATTTTTCTAAACTAAAAAAAAAAATTAGTTTTGATAAATATATTTCTTTTATTTTATATACATACATTGTTTTTTGTGAAATAGCTGTGTGGCGAAACGGTATAATACAAGTCTTCATTTCCTTTGTCTGATAATAGTATTGGTCTTCCGTCAGTTGAAAATCTATCAAAGCCAATATAAAAAGAAACATCATCCACTTGTAGACCATAATAATTTTCAACTAAATCTTTTTTTGTTGGTTTATATTGGTTTTTTGTATAAAAACTTATTGTATTATTAATGATTGTTTCTGATGGTTCTTTAATGGTTGTACCAAAAAGAATTGTATGATTTGTATGATTTTTTGTTAACTCGGCGATTTCTTCAAATTTTTTTAAAAGGATAAGATCGTTACCACGCTCCAATAGTTCTCTATATTCACCATAGAAAATAACCCTTATTCCATTTTCTTTATATAGTTGAACCAATTCTTCATTGTCTAATAATTCATTTAAACCTCTTAGGTATTTGATAAACTTTGGTAGATATTCTGGGCCACGTTCTTCTAATGTACAGAACCACATTGGATAGATAATTGTTTTAATACCATGTTTAAACATCATTACCAAGTCATAAAGTAGTTTCTTGATTGCAGTCTTGCAGTATTGGTCATAGTCGATTAAAGTTTCTTTTTCTACATCATTAGTGGAGTTAAAGTTGGTATTTTCTATCAAGTATGATCTTCTTGTTCCGTCGTATGCATAAACCATTGTATTGCAGTTTTTTAATCTATTCTTTATGATGTTTGAAATATCGCTATCACCCAATTTATTAAATTCTTGAAAATCGTTAAAAACTGTATTGCATGGTAATATTAAAGGTGGTGTCATTTTTAAGTTGTTGTTATTTTTGTTTTGTGATGAATTATTAATACTTTAACCAAAATATACTAATTTAATTTATTGAGATGATTCTTTAAGGTTATTTCTTTTTTCTATATTTATATTATTTTTAGTAAGTAAAATAAAAAAATAAATACAAAAATAATTAAAAAAAATAAAATTTTTTGATTAGATTTTATTAAATATAAATTATATTATTTATTACTAGTTGATTATATTTACACAAAAAAAAAAAAAAAATTAAATAGAATTACTTTTATTATATAATTGTTATATATTAATCCAAAAAAAAAAAAAAAAATTATAAAAATGTTAATTTTAATAAATTATTTTATTATTTTAAAATAATAAAATTAAAGTAAAAAATTAACTTTAATAATAATAAAATAATAATAGAAATGATAGAGTTTTTATTGTGGTAATATGTGAAGATGATTATATAAAAAAAATTAGAAGATATATCTAATCCAAAAAAAAAAAAAAAAAAAATAAAAAAAAAAAAAAAAAATACTATTATTATAAATTTTTATTATTATTTATCTTTAGATATTCTTAATTATTTTTTGATGATATTAATTTTTGATAAATTGATAGTATTGATGATTATGGATAAAATAATATTTTAATTTTCTTTATAAACAATAAAATAATTTTTAATTAGAAAAAAAAGATAATGGAATTGGTATTTGAATATTTTAAATTAAAAAAAAAAATATTTTATAAAAATTAATAATTTATAAAAGTTTTGTTGTTGGTTTGAGTTTATTTAATTTTACATTCTTTTTATGATTTTTTTAATTTACAAAAATAATATATTTAACTTTTTTTTAATTTACAAATAACTATATACGAAAAAAGTCAATTGGTTTTTTTTTTTTTTTTTTTTTTTTAATACAAACATTTATTATATATTACCATACAATTAAAAAAAATGAAAATATTGAAAAAAATAAAAAAATTATATTTTATAATTAAAATATAACATCAATAATATGATATAAAAAAAATAACAATAAATATGAAAAAAAAAAATAAATAATAATTATGACTTTGTTAAATATTGTATAACAAGGTTAAACTGCACATGACAATACTTTTAATTTTAATAAGTAAAATAATTATAAAAAAAAAAGAAATAGAAATAGTTTAAATAGGTGAAAATTATATATCAAAAAAATAAAAATAAAATCAAATTAAAATTAGAAAAAAAAAAACGAAAATCCATTTTACATATCCCTAATTGACCTAATTTATATATATTTTTAAAATAAGGGTGGTGTTGTATTATTTTACTCCATTTTTAAAATTAGTTATTGTCTTTAAAACTTTTATTTTTTAATTATTTTTTTTATTATTTTTTTATTATTTTTTTTCATTTTTGGATATGTGGTTTATGAGTAAAAGTGTTGGGGGTAAAGGAATTTGTGTATGTATGTAAAGAGTGTGGGGTGGTTGTGGCTGGGGTGTGTGCGTGTGAGCGGGTTAATCTTTTTTAAACCACACATGGGAGATATTTTGATTTTAATCGTATAAATTAAATTAAAAAAAGAAAAAATAATATTTTTTGATACTAAAAAGAGCTAATTTTATACCCACAATCATTTGGACATTAAAATAAAAATAAAATAAATTTTAAAAAGTATTTTTAAAATCATTATTAGATCTACTTCCAAAAAACTTGTGGTAAATGAAAGTGCTACTTTGAACTAAGAGAAATTTAATAAAAAATTCACAATCTAACCCCCAGGTCTTTAATTTCCAAAAAAAATTTAAAATTTTTTTGAATAGGTATTACCAATCCAAAAATAAAAACAATTCATCTTTAATTTTTTTTTAAAAAAATTTAAAAAAAATTTAAAAAAATCAGAAAAAAATATCTATTGGGGGTGATTTTAATTGAAAAAAAGCCATTGGAAACAATAATATAGAAATTGTTTTTATTTTATTATAATTTTTTTTTTATTTAGTTTTTTTAAGTGTGTTTTATCTATATATATATAAATTATAATACAATTATTTTTTATTATTAGAATTTAAACATAATTGTTTAAATATCTTGGGGATGGTGGCGAGCCGTTAGGGAATCTCAACACCATGCTATTAATAGTTGGGCTATTTTGATAATTTATATTCACAATATTGTCTTGATTTTCATTTACTTTTTTGACCATATTATTATCATTATCATTATTTATATTATTAATATTATTATTATTATTATTATTATTATTATTATTATTATTATTATTATTATTATTATTATTTATATTGTCAGTTTCTTTTGTGTTATTACCATTTTTACTAAGAACTGTTTTATTACTATCACTATAACTATTATTGTTGTTTATATTATTATTATTTATATCAAGTTTTTTAATTGATTTTGTTATTAAATTGATGCCGTTACTATTATTATCATTAAATAATTTTTGTTTTATGGTTGTTATTTGAGATGATGTGATACTATTATTACGAGTTGTTGTAATAGATGTTGATGCTATTGATTGTTTTAATGATTCTTGTGGTATTTTTACCTGTGGAGATGGGTACCAATAATTACCTTGTTCTTGAATACAGCCTACACCCATAATTTGTCCTGCATTTGATTCATAAAAATCTTTCATCATTTCAACATCTGAAATTTTCAATTCATATTCTTTTGCATTTACACATGATCTTTGATATAAATGGTCATATAAAACTTTTCTGAACTAAAAAAAAAAAAGTTAATATGTGGAATAATTAAATAGTATTATAATTATTAATATTTACATGTTCAGTGGTAAAGAAACTGTGTGGGGAAACTGAATAATATAAATCCTCATCACCATTCTCTGAAATTAATATTGGTCTACCATCAGTTGAAAATCTATCGAAACCAATATAAAAAGAAACATCTTGAATGTTACTATCACCATAATATTCCTTTACTAAATCTTTTTTTGTGGGTTCTAAAATTAAAAAAAAAAAATATTAGAATTTGATTTTAAAAAAAAAGTGGTAAATTGGTTATAATAAATCATTTACAAAATTAATTTGTTTACAATAAAGATCGTAAAACGGTTTTTTTTTTTCAATTAATTTAAAAAATAAATTAATTAAAAAAAAAAATTTTAAAAAAAAAACCTAATTTAAAAAAAAACCTAAATTTAAAAAAAACAACATCAAAAACAAAGCAAAAAAGTGATGATTATTATTTACCTTTTCCAAACTTTTTAAAATATGAAAGGGTATTGTTAATAATTGTTTGTGAGGGCTCTTCAATATTTGTTCCCAATAATAATAATTTTTTGTTATTGTTTTTTGTTAGCTCCATAATCTTTTCAAATTTTTCTAAAAGAGCTCGGTCATTTACTCTTGCTAAAAGTTTTTTATATTCACCATAAAAAACAACCTTTATTCCACTTTCATAATATTGTTGAACCAATGATGGATCTTCCAATAAAGCAGATAAACCCCATAAATATTGTATAAATTTTGGGAGATATTCTGGGCCACGTTTTTCTAAAGTACAAAACCACATTGGATAAACAATAGTTTTAATACCGTGCTATTTTAAAGAAAAAAAATGTTAATAAAATTGTTGGTTTACATTATTATAATAATTTAAAACAATAATTACTTGAAACATTGTGATTGATAAATTTAAAAATTTATGTATTGCGGTTTTAGAGTACTCTAAATAATCAATTTTTATATGAGTATTAGAGTTATATGTATTGTTTGATTTATTATTTGCTTTAGTATTTGAATTTGAGGCTGATGCACAATTGGTTGTTGATGCACCACCAGCAGATTCAGCATTTAAGTTTTTCAAACCTTCAGTAATTAAATAGGTTCTTCTTGTTCCATCATAGGCGAATACCATTGTTGTATTACAACCTTTCATTGATGTATAAATATTTGAAATTTCTTGATTTGATAATTGTAAAAATTGTTCCATTTTATAGGTTTTAAATCTATAAAACTAAATATTTTTTTTTTATATAGTATTACAAATGGTAATTAGATTTAATATGAAAAAAATTATTTTTAAAAAAATAAAAATAAAAAATTATAATTTAAAAAACAATATGTAAAAAAATGAAAAAAATATGAAATAATTGAAATTAAATTATTTTTATTATATCTATAATGGTACAATAAAATGTAATAGAAGTTTAAAAGTAGTAGTACAAAAAAAATAAAAAATAAAAAAATTTTTATATATGAAATATTTTATATCTTTTTTTTTAAAATTATTATTATTATATTTGTATTTTTAAAACAAATGATTTAAAATGTTTGAATTCAATTCCAATTTATAAAAAAAAAATCAAAAATTGAGATCAAAAATAAATAATAAAAAAATAATTATATTGTTTAAAAAAAAAAAAAAAAAAAAAAAAAAACCTAACGAATTTAAAAAAAAATCTTGTTTCAATCAATTGATTTTATGTTTTTTTTAACATAACAATATATTATTCACCATCTTTTCATTATTAATAAGAAATTAATTTAATAACATAAATATTATTAATTTAAAAAAAAAAAAAAATAAAAAAAAATAATCCACATATAAGAGCAGTGTATTGTTTTTTGGTTATAAAATAAAAAAATAAAAACTCGCTTCATGTAATATCAAGGTGCACTATGTGTGTTACTTGTTTGTAAAATAAGTGTGGGTATATTTTTATTTTAATTATTTTTAAAATAATAATAATAATAATAAAAATAATGGTTTGTGATTTTATATTTTTAGTGAAAGCAAACAATAGTTTTTTCTTTTTTTTTTCTTTTTGTTTTTTTTTTTGTGCGTGCGCCTCTTTATTTTTTAAAGATTGTTTTTTATCTCTCTAAAAAAAAAAATCACTTCACAATTCCCAACTAGTTCAATTATTTCAGCACTCTATCACACAAACCACACACTCTAATAAAAATTATATATATTAATTATAAATAATAAATTTTATTGTTGTTTAAATTTATTTTTACTTTCAATTAAAAAAAACAATACAAAACACCACACACTCACATACAAACCACCCCACCATCAATCAACACATAGAACTCATATATAAGTATCATTATTATTATTATTTTTTTAAATCTTTATAAATAAAAAAATAAAGGTTAAAAATATATTATTTCCTTTTTTTGAAATAACCTCAAAGGTTAAAAATACAATTTCATTTATATCAAAAAAATAAAAATTAAAAGAAAAAATTCAAAAAAATAAATTAAATGATAATGGTGCTGGTGTGTGTGTTTTTTAAAAATAAACTGACAATATATAAATTTAGATGTATACATTTTTATATTAATTTTGGGTATGTGAAATAATTGTAATAATGATTATGTTAAGAGATAGAATAATTGGAAAAAAATTTAGAATGGGCGTGTGGTAAGCAAGTGGAAATATATATCAAGGGTGAACTTAATTTAAAAGAAAGAATCTTATTTTTATTTTAATCATTTTTTTGTAAGATGTTACACATCATAATTGTTGTTGATTTTTAATGGTTTTTAATAATTTTAATTTAAATTTCATTTCATTTTAAAAACAAAGAAAAAAGTTAAAATTATATCATTTTAAAATGAAATTTAAAATAAATATATGGTTTTATTCAATAAAATAAAATAGAGAAAATTAAATTCGATAGAAGTACAACTTTTTCAATTATAATTAGTATTTTAAAGCGAAGTGTTATTTCTTTGTGATAATCTTTTAGTTAATTTGAATTTCTTTGTAAAAAGTGAAGTTTATGTGTGATATTGTGATGGTGTTGTAGTTTAATATCCAATATCTCATAGTTTCTATATGATTAAGGGCTTGATTAATTCTAATAATTATTATTAAGTAGTTAGTAAAATTGAGTGTGTGAAAATTAATTGGGATTGTGTGTGGTGATTTCTTTTAAATCATCAAAAAACACCTTTTTTTTTTTTATCTTTTTTATTTATTATAATTTAATCAATGAACAAGATGTTAATAATTAAAATAACAATAGAATAAGGTGGGTGATGATATTTAGTGACGATTAGATTGTAATTATTTTTTTTGTTTAAATTATTTTTATAAAACCACACCCATTCCACTATATTAATATACTTAAATTAATTTATTTTATTTTTAATAATAAATTAATAATTATAATTTAATTATAATAAAAATTTATCAAATAATAAAAAACAAAACAAAAAAAAAAAATAAAAAAAAATAAAAAAAAAAAACCAAGCGAATTTGAATATATTTTGTGTGTTTTTTATGTAATGGGAGGGTTTCTGAAAATGACACCCTTGTAACTAAAATACTGGGTTTTGTTTTTTAAAATTTTTTTTATACATTTATTATATTATATATAATTCTTTTTTTAGAGTCTTTAATTTTTTTTTTTTTTTTGTTTGGTTTCTGTTATTATATTATTATCAATTCTGTTATTATAAATTTAATTTTTTTTGCTGTTATAGATTGCTTGACGGTCACCCATTCTAACTCTCCATTCTTTTTCGTCTGGAACAACATTTGGATCGCCACCATATTCTAAATATAAATTATTAAATGGTAAATCTCTTTCAACCTGTATTATTATTAATGATTATAATAATTTAATTAATAAGTAATTAATATGACATATAATATATTAATGGTATTAAAATAAAATAAATAAATTTTGTATGTGTGTGTGTATTGCCAGTGGTTTGAGAAAAGTATCTCTTGTGTGTGATGGCAGTAGTGTTATTAATAGAACCTAAAAGAAAAGTTGGGTGGGTGGCTAATTATTCTTTGTGCTATATTTATTGTTGTGTGTGTGTGATTTATTGTGATTTCGGGTGAATCATTTTTGTTTGTTTATTTATTTGTTTGTCTGTTTAAAAAGTGGTTTTATACTTTAAGATTTACTATTATTATTCTTGTTTTTGTTTTTTATTTATTTGTTAAAGAGTTGATATGGTATCATTGTATGCAATTGTAATATTATTATTATTATTTTATTATTTATATTTCTTTTGGGATAATGTATTTATTATATTATACTAAATCTTTTGTTCAAAATTATTTTTGGATATTTTTTTGTTTTTGAATCTACAAAGATTTGTTGTTTTTATTTGTATATCTTGTTGACTTTATATTACTAAATAATACAAATTTAATTCAACAATATTACAAAATTATTATTTTATTGACGTGTTATTGTTGTTTTTCTTTTTATATTATATTTTTAACACTCTAACCCACTCTAACCACAAACTATTATGATTTGTTATTATTTATTTGATTATTTGTAATTTTAAACTTTTAATTCTGTAAGAATATGCTGAAATAAAAGAGGAATAGTTTTATAAAAAAATAATAATGTGCTTTTTTTTTTTTTTTACTTACAACTTGTTTATTGTTTGGATCGCAAAGTAAATAGCAGGTGAAACCAAAAGCAGCTAACATACCAAAGAATTTAAAAAAGAAATTGGCATGTACGCCTGGATCTTGTTCTAAATAAGCATCGGCATCTGGAGACATAAAGTCTGGGTTAATTTCAAATAATTCTGGGAGCTAAAATAATGTTTAATTTTGAGTAGTAATATGATAACAATAATTTATAATTAGTGATTATAACAATAGTATTTATATTAATGATCTTGATTAAATCTTGTTTTGTTTAAATTTGATTTTATTATTTATTTATTATTTATTATAAATTTATAATTGTATTGTTTAAATTTTATTATTTAAACATTTATTTTAAACATTTATTTTAAACATTTATTACTGGCTATTACTATATTTTGATTTATTATTTAAAATCACTATTATCACAACCAAAAACTAAATCACAAATATATCATTACTTCAAGTTTATAATTTAGTTTTATAAATAAAAACCACATTTGATCTTTTTTTTTTTTTTGAAAAAAAAAAAGTTTTGGTGTCTGAAGTTGTGTTTGGTGATTTGATCTTTACTATTTTGTTTATAAAGTAATCCAAAAAAATATTCTGTTTTGGTGATATAGTTCCTAAAATTGGTTAACCCTGTTGTTATTATTATCATATTATTATTATCATATTATGATTATATTATTATTATGTTATTATTATTATTTTATTATTATTATGTTATTATTATTATTAATGTGATTTGCTAGTTCAACTAAAATGATAAAATTACCTCTCCATCATATTTATTATCTTTAAAGTGAATTGGTGGTCTTTCAGCTCTGTTTAATGCTGATGATTGAAAAGCAGCATTTGTGTTTCTAATTGATGTTTTAAATGCACCAGAACGAATAGTTCTAATTAAAAAGGACATGATTGTAATCTTTTTTAAATAAATAGAACAAATAAAAAATATTAAATAAAAAAAATAAAAAAAAAATTAAAAAAAAATTAAAAAAATTAAAAAAAAAAAAAATTAAAAAAATTTTTCACACCACTTATTTTTTAAAATTTGAAATACGAAAGCATAAAAAAAAAAAAGGTCAAAAAAAAAAATAATAAAAAAAAAAAATTCGTTTTCATAAAATTTTTTTATTTTAATTGCTTTATTTTATTTTTTTTAAAGTTTTATATATATAATTTTAGTTTTAATTATATTGGAATTTGTGTGTGTATAGTAATAACAGTAAATTTAGAAATAGAAAAAAAAGAAAATCAAAACACCTCAACTCAACCCTATCTCAAAATAAATATAATATAGATATATATATACAAATATAAAATGAATCAAATTTTTAGAAGCGGTATTTCTAAATTAATTAGAGATAATAATGGTTTATATCAACGTAAAGCAGAAAAAAGTTTAAAGGATTTATTCGAACATAATTATGCAAAAGGTACATACCCACATGCAGGTCGTTCATGGGAAGCTAAAGATCTTCGTGGTAAATCATTCAACGATTTACACGAAATTTGGTTCGAGTTATCAATTGAAAGAAATAAACTTTTAACAGAAAAAGCATCAAATAAAGGAAATACACTCGAAAATCCATTACGTCTTAGAAAAGTAAAGAAATCAATGGCTGCAGTTAAAACTGTTTTAGGTGAAAGAGATACATTAAAAAAGACTTTATATTTATTAAAAAATGAATCAAATGATGCCCCAAAAAATAGAATCGAAGAATTAAAGGAAAAGGTTGCAAAATTATCAATTTTAGTTGGTGCTGTTTCTTTATCCCCTGGTTTAAAAGAATTAGAATCATTACAAACTGCATTAAAAGTTGATGAAAATTTAGAAAAAAATATAGATTTATTAGTAGAAAACAAAAAATAATAAAAAATTAACATAAAAAAATAACATAAAAAATAAAATAAAATATAAATTTTCGATAATATATATAAATAAATAAAATTATAATATATAATCATTTTAAAATGTGTAGATTTCTTTTTTTTTTATTATTTTATTTTTATATATGTACAAAATTTATTAAGCTTTATTTTTTAATTTAGTATTTGGGGATATTATTGATTATTGTTGACTATGATCATAAATGAATTTTTCAAAGCTGTCATCTTCTTCTATTGGTGTAACTACTTCCCATTCATCTTCTTTTGTATCATCATATTCAATATCCATTGATCGAATTTCTAGATTTTGTTGGTCCCTATAAAAATAAAATGGCATTAATATAAATTTATTAATGAATGAACAAATAAATAAATATAGGGGGTGGTGTACTTACTTTCCCAAATTTGGTGATTTAACTAGTTCACAAACATTTTTTAAAAATAATAAATTTGATTCTTTTGGGGAGGATAGGCCGTGATAAAATCTAAGGAATGAAATGTTTTCGCCTAATAAATATAATGCCTTTTGAAATTCTCTTGACTTGGTTTTATGGTAGAATAATGGGTAGTCTTTAGATTTAAGATTATGATGTATTGTTGACTTTGAACCTTTATAATTTAAATGATAGGGTAGAGTAATGCCTAAAATACTTGATATTAAAAATACTATTTTTGAAATGTATCCTAGCGTTGTAAATATAATATCTTTAGGGAATTCTATAAATGAAATCATTAGTAAGATATATTGTCGTTAGTGTTAAAAGTAAATAGACACATACTTAATAGTTGATTATCATTTAAAACCATATTAAACAATAAATAGTGATCAGGATTATTCGGATTTAATGAGATTTGTAATTTTACTACATTAGCTAGTTGGTCAACTTTTGTTCTTTTAATAATTTGTAATTGATTATTTTCTATTGCAGACTGTTCTTTTTTTTTCTGAATTTCCTCTGAAAGTGATATAAATACGCTATTATTAGTATTGCTATTATTGTTATTATTGTTATCGTCATTATTTGCATTTTCAAATGATTGTTTATTTTTTTTTAAACTTGATCTTCTAGTGCTTAAATATTTCTTTTTAACATCAATATATCCATTATCTGTATTGTAAGAAATAAAATAAGATATGTTAGTATTGCAATTTCTTAATAATATGAATAGTATCTGATAATTACCTTTATTAACGATAACTTTTAAGTTTTGAATTTTATTTTTTAATACCTCTAGTTGTTGTTTCCTACTCTCCAGATAGGTACTTTTAATATTGATGGTTTCTTTTAATCGATTAGATGGATCTTGAATATCATTGATGATTCTAGTTCTATACTCTACATTTGCCCTTTTTTTATCAAATACTGATTGAATTAGGTCAAATACTTTGCTTTGGTCATTTTTTATTCTTTGTAAACAAGATTCGCAATAACTCTCGTGGAAATTAAATTTATTATTACATGTGCAACAATTAAAAAAGAAATTCATATTTGATTTTATATGTATGCTGTTTATTTAATATTTTGAATATTTAGTATTTATTATTTGGTTTTATTTATTATTGTTTTTATATGATATATATATATTTTGTTATGATATTTTACACAATTCTGTTTGCAGAAAAAAAAAAAAACAAAGAAAAAAAAAAAAAACACTTATATATTCGTCATTACTATTAAAAATATAAATAAATTTGGTTTATATAAATAATTATATTTGTTTATTTTATATTGTTATTATTTTATATATTTAAAAATTTTAATTTAAAAAAATAATTAATAAAATTTTTTTTTTTTTTTTTTTTTTTTTTTTTAAATTTTTAAAAAATTATTTTAAAATTTTTTAATTTTTTAAAATTTATTTTTTTATTATCATAAAAAGGGGGGGGTTTTGTTTTATTATTTTTCATTTTGGTTTCTAGTTTCATGTTATTGTAATATTTAAATTTGTATTTTTAGTAATAACTATTTATTTATTTATTTATTTGTTTATTTTCTATTTTATTTATTTATTATTTATTTATTTATTTATTTATTTAAAATTGTAATAATATAAACTCGACCAACCCATTTATTTCACAATGGCCAAGTGTCAAAATTGTGATTGTACTCAATTCGAAAAGAATCCATTTAAACCAAATTATTGCTCTAAATGTTTACATGATCACAATAAATATTCACCAAATGTATCTGTAAATGCTGACGCACCAAAACCAGCTGTATCATCAAACTACAATAAATCGAATAGTGGCAGTGTATCAGTATCATCAGCATCACCATCACCAACAGCTGCATCATTACAAAAATCAAAACCATTGCCCCCAAAAACTCCACCAAAAACTAGCTCATCACCAAATTTAAAAAGTGCAAACAGCAGTGTTAGCACAACCTCATCCACCACCTATGCCTCCCCATCAATTTCATCAAATTCAAACAATAAAAAGAAAACCAGACCAGATGGCCAAAACTTTTCATCATCAACCAATTCATCGCCAAAATCAACATTAACAACCAAAGATAAAAGTTCAAAATCATCATTTATGAGCAAATTCGAGTCATTTAAAGATGCAGTTTCAGATAAAGTTAGTAATTTAATGGAAGGTGATAAAGAAGAAGTAAAAGGATTCGAAATTTCAGGCCCAACAGATTATAAACATAATACTCATATTGGCATTAGTGAAAATGGTGGTATTCAAACAAAGAACATTCCACCCGAATGGAAAACTGTATTCCAACAAGTTGATACTGCCCTTAAATCGACTGGTAAGAGAGGTATCACAAAGAGAGAAGCAACTTTAATCTTGAATGCAGTTTTAAGTGGCCAGGCACCAGCTCAAATGCGTCCAACTAACACATCACCAGATGCACCAAATCTTCCACCAAAACGTTCCAATCTTTCAACATCGGCTAACAACAAACCATTACCATCTGCTCCAGCTCCATCTCAAACAGTTAATCTTAATAAAAGTACAAGTACTGCTTCAAGTGGTAGTTTGGCTTCATCGACATCCTCTACCTCATCACTTTCCAGTATTGGTAAATCTGGTTCGTTCTCAAGTACTGCAAGTTCATCTCCATATGGCACCCAAAAATACTCAGCTACAACAACAACTACAGCAACTGCAGCATCAGCAAATAATAATAATTATATTGAAATTGAAAAATTAAGAGAAAAAATTAAACAATTGGAATATAAATTATCAAATGAAGAAAAAGAGAATAAACAATTGGAATTAAAATATAAAACATTAGAATCCAAATATTCAGGTGGTGATCAAACTATCAACAAGTATAAAGGTGTCGAAACTAAACTTGAACAATTAGAACGTGATCATAGCCAACTTTTAACCAAATATTCAACATTAGAGAGTAATCACCAATTGGTTGTCAATGCCAATAAGAGCCAAGAACAAGAGTTATCAAGCCTCAAAAAATCATTGCTTGATTCCAAGAAGAATGTAGAATCTGATAAAGGTCCATTACTCGAAAAGATTCAACAATTGGAATCAAAGATCAAAGACATCGAATTTGAAAAGAAATCTTCATCAACTAGAGAGTCAGAATTGGATAAAAAGATTTTGGATCTTTCAAATAAAAATAAAGATTATGAACAAAAATCATTTGAATATCAAGTTAAAATTAAAGAATTATCAGGACAATTGGAATCACTTAAAGACTCATTAGCTCTTCAATCGACCAACAGCAATGCCTCATCAGCAGACTATGCTAAAAAGGTTAAAGATCTCTCTGATCAATTCAGCAAAAAAGAAAAAGAACTTAGAGACTCATATGAAACCCAATACAACTCACGTTTAAATAGCGCTAAGACCGAAATTGATTCATTAACATCAAATCTTGGAAAAGAGCAAACTAAGGTCCACAAAATCGAAGCAGATCTTTCATCTAAATCTAGAGAGTTAGAATCCACATCCAAACAAAAGGAAGAATTAAAGGGTCAGTTAAATAAAGCTCAGTCATCAAACGACCAATTAACAGCTCAAATCGATCAATTAGAAAATACTATCAAAACCTTAAAATTATCACAAGCTCAATCACAAAATATTATTGATAGCCATAGTAAACAAAACACCGATCAATTAAAAGCTCTTACAGATTCAAACTCTAAACTCTCTAAAAAGAATGAAGAGTTGGAAAACTCTAATGATAAGCTTAAAAAAGATATTATAGATGTTAAAGGTCAATACGAACAAAGAATAATTGATCTTGAATCAAAACTTTCATTAAGTGCCAACGAATCAAATAATCAATCAGAAAAGAAATTATTCGATATTACAAATAAATTTGCTGGTGAAAGAGAACAATATGAGAATAAGATAAATGATTTAATTAATAAGATTAAGAAATTAGAATCCTCTGCATCCTCTATTTCCTCGGTTTCCTCCAACCCATCATCACCACCAGTATCATCTGTTGCCGCCCCACCACCACCAGCACCTGCTCCACCACCACCACCACCAACATTGAAAGCACCACCAACTTCAGATGGCAGAAATGCCCTATTAGAGTCAATTAGAAAACCAGCCGAATTAAAGAAGGTCAGAGATTCGATGGTTATTCAATATAATCCAAACGAAGATGACGGATCAATGGTCAATATTTTGGTTAAGGCTCTTATTGACAGAAGACAAAATATGAACGAAGACGACTACGACGATGATGAAGACGAAGTTGCTTGGGACGATTAAAACAACTATACTATAACACTCAAGAATGTTTTTAACATCAAACCGACAAATTAAAAAAAAAACTTATTTATTAAATGTAAAAGTAAAAAAAAAAAAAACCAATCGATCGACTAAATTTAAAATAAACTTTATTTATTTAAAAAAATATCCTATTAATAATACTATAATTGAAACTAATAATATTATTAAATAAAAATTATTATTATCTTTGAAAATATTTTTTTTGGGGACTGTATTTGAAATTGGGGATAGAGTAGATGATACATTGGATGATTGTGAATTTGAGTGTCTATTTATAACTGTATTGTTTTTAATGTTGTTATTATTATCTAACTTTAATTTATTATTATTATCTATGCCATTATTATTTGTATTATTTCCATTTAAAGGTGATACTGAATTAAGCTTTTCATATGAGATAATTTTTGAAGAAGGTGAATCGAATTGTAATAAATCTGATAATCTTTCAATGCAATCGTTAATTTCATCATGATTTGAAAGATAGTCGCAAATTGTAATTGAATTTCCGATCCATTGAATATTTACCCTTCTTGGTAGTAGAATAGGTAAGTCATTTGATATTGTTAAGATACTATTTGATTGATTTGAAACAACTGATGGATTATTTAAAAGTTCATCATTGATAATATCCAATCTGGATTCAAAAGATTTAATAATATCCTGTTTAATATATTGATAAATAGTCGAAACCTGTTCTGATTTATGTGCAAATGCTATACAATTGGTATTGGAATTAAATTGAAAATGAAATGGTGTATTGGAGCTTTCTATTGTAAAATTACTGTCTAATTGCTTTATTAAAATATCTATTGAGAAGTTATTATTATTGCTATTTTTTAATGTTGATGATATTATATTTTCCTTTACGACTTCATTGTCTATTAAAAACAATGAGTCTTTAAACAGATTATTAAATGTCTCTTTAACCTGTTTCTTCAAATCTACAACGTTGATATCCTCAATTTTTTTTCTTTAAAAAAGTAAATAAATATGTGGTATATTTGGCTTTGTTTATAATTAATACTTACTTTGAATGTAGCACAATATCAATAGGGAAATTACAACTAAATTTTAAAAATTCATTTTCTAGACTATTGATTATTTTAATTTCTGTGGATTTTAATCTATACTATATATGATAAATAAAAATAAAAAATTAATAACTTTTATATATGATTTGGGATATTTAATTGAGTAATAATTACATTTAATGAAGAGTTTGTTAATTTACCATTAATTAAATTTGTTTTGAGTGAGTATGAAATAAACTGTATAGATTTTATTGGTTCGGTCATATTTGCATCCAAAAATTTCAAAAGCTTTATAAAAAACTCATCATCGTCATTTAATATTTCGTTATCTGGCGTTATAATATAAAATCCAACTATTGAAATTCCTCCATATAACATTCTATAAACCTGAAAGCAAAATTCCAAAATCCATTCTTTATCAATTAGCTTTTTTAAATCATTTGTTGTTATTTTTTCTTGTTGTTCTTGCTTTTTTTCAGTATTTGTATCGCTATATTCTGATAGTTGTGGTGGTGAGGGGAAGAAACCTAAAACATAAGCTTCATCGTTAATATTACTTTGCTATTAAAAATAAAAAATAAAATTAGAACATGAATTAATTTTATTCTATAGCAAATACAACTATTTACCTGTCCAATCAACAAGCCAAACTCTATCGATGATGTTATCTTTTTTGATCTTTCTTCCAACAGTGTTTTAATATTTGAATTTATAATCATTTTTGTATATTTCGCAAATTATTAAATTAAAAATTAAAAAAAAAAATTAAAAATTTTTTATTATTTTTATTTTTTTATTTTTATTTTTATATTATTGTTTATGTTTAATATTGTTTTATTTGTCTAAAATAAATTCAAAAAGTACTTTTTTTAATAATTTATATTAATATATAATATACACAACAAAGAATGGACCATACACAAATGTGGAATGTTATCATGAAAAAAATAATCATAAAAAAATTTAAATTTTTTTTAAATTTTTTTTTTTTCATTTTTTTTTTATTTTTTTTTTTTTCATTTTTTTTTATTTTTTTATTTTTTTCATTTTTAGTTTTTTAGTTATAATCAATTCATTATACATTTAAATTATATAAACAAGATGTTAGGTAGAGCTATCTTTGATGTTACTCAATTAATCAAAAGAACCACCAAATTCGGTATCCACTGGTCACCAGTTGCCTCAAGATGGGGTGTTGTCGGTGTTGTTGCTGCCTTATATGCTGTTCAACCACGTATTTTATTCAAAGTAAATTATCATCACTTACCAATGACTTTAATTTTATTTCGCATATACTAACCAAATTTTTAATTTTTTAAAATTATTCCCATCAAATAATCATTTAGCATCTTCCAATCATTGGTGATAACTATTTAACCCAAAAAGATTTAGATAAAATGAAACAAGAACAACAAGAAAAAAACAACAACTAAATTTCAAAATATAAATAAAAATATAAATATATCAATTATTTTAAATCTAATGACAACAGTATAATAAAAATAAAAAAATAATAATAAAAAAAAAAGACAAACCAACAAATAAAATTTGAAAAACAATAAATTGCTTTAACAATTTATTTTTAAAAGTACAAATATTTTAAATTAAAATTTTCGTTTATTTTTCTTTATTTTTAATTAGTAAACCTTTTAAAAATAAAAGTGATTGGTTTTTATTAACAATTAGGAATTTGAGGACCTTTTTCTTGTTCAATATTAAATTTCTCAATTCAGATTTATATAAAAAAAAATTACCGATGAAAAAATTCTGGTGTGAATAATAAGAAAATTGGGTATTTTTTTAATTCTTTATATCAATCACAACAAAAATATTATTTTGACATATTACCAAATTTATATTTTTTTAATATCTATACTAAACACATCACTTTTTTATTTTAATTTAATTTCATTTAAAAAAAAACAATCTTATAAATTTATTCCATAACTTCCATTTGAGAATTAACCAAGAATAATAATAAAAATAATAATAATGAGTTTTAAGACTAAAGGATTTATTACACACCAATAACCATTCAATTCAATAAAAACTGGAAAATTTATAAATTAATAAATAAAAAAAAAATAAAAAAAAATTCTATAAAATATAGTTTTAATTTTTTTAAATGTTTAAATTGATATTAAAATTTATAAACTTGTTTTTTTAGATATGTATAAAAAAAAAAAAAAAAAAAAAAAAAAAAAAAAAAAAAAAAAAAAAAAAAAAAAAAAAAAAAAAAAAAAAAAAAAATTAAATAAATAAAAAAAAAATTTTTAATTTTTTTTAAAATTTTTTTAAAATTTGTATTTTTTCTTTCTTCACACCTTAATTATTTTTTATTCATACACATTGTAATATATTTAAATTTATCTTTTTATTTATTAATATAATTTTAAACAAACTATAAAAGTAATACCCAAGAAAACCTAACCAATATTTATATAGAAATGTATCAAGGAAAAGGAACATATCTCGAAAATTATTTGGATAGTAAGTAGTCCCATATTAAATTTTTTATGTGGAGAAAAAATTTTTTTTAATTTTTTTCTTGAATTTGGATTTTCAGTGATTACTAATTTTTTTTAAATTTTTAATTTTAGCAATTTCAACATTACCTTCAGAATTAAATAGAAATTTCGCATTAATCCGAGAATTAGATTATAGATCATACGAATTAGTAGATAAAATCGAAAAATTGAAAAACAATTTATTGGTTAATACAAATTCCACAAGAAAAGTAATACATAATTTAACCGATGAGAAATCATCAAAGCAAATAAAAAATGAATTAAAACAAATTTTAGAATATTCAGATGAAAAGGTTGAATTGTCAAACCAAACATATGAATTGGTAGGTATATTTTTTATTATAATAAAAATAGTTTATAAATTAATTTTTTTTTTTTTTTTAATAGATTGATAGACACATAAGGAAACTAGATGCAGATTTAAAAAAGTTTGAAGTTGAGCTTGAAACGAGTAAGTATTATCATAGTTTAAATTTTTTGTAATGGATTATTAAATAAATTTTTTTTTTTTTTTTTTACAGTGGAGGAGGAAAAAAAGAAAAAGAAATCAAAGCAGGCATCGGCAAGTGAAACAACTCAACAAAATAAAAAAGGCAAGGCAAGAGAAACACTTACAAGTTCAACCAATACAAGTGGATCGCTTTCTAGGAAGAAATCGCAACAAGAGATCACATCCATCACTGGTAATAACACCTCTGATATTAAGGTTTTTAATGCAAACCAAGGTGATTTGGATTTGGCTATTGATCCAAACGAACCAACTTATTGTTTTTGTAATAGGGTCTCATTTGGTGAAATGGTTGGTTGTGAAAACCCAGATGTAAGTAAACTCTTTATTTTCAATATATATCACTGCGAAGTATATTAATCATAATTTTTTTTTTCTTTAAAATCTTATAGTGTAAAATTGAATGGTTCCACTTTGAATGCGTTGGACTTACAAGCAATCCTAAGGGTAAATGGTTTTGTCCAGATTGTACAAAGAAAAAGTCAAATAAATAAAAGGAAAAAAAAAAACTAAAATTAAATAAAGAGATAATGATCATTATCCCCAATTTGTATATAAAAACACATCTACCATTACATTAAAACAGAACTTATCTTTTTAATTTTTATTTTTGGTAGTCAATTGCTTTTCGGTAATCTAATAGCTATTTTAAATAAAATGTTAAATAATTACACAAAATGGGTTTGCAGTCTCCATAAATGTATCATATTATAATAATTTTAAAATGAGTTTTAATTTATTTTTTTTTTTTTTTTTTTATTTATTAAAATCTTATATAAATTAAAATATTTCAATTATTTTTTTTATTATTATATTAATAATAATACAATATTAAATATTAGTAACTCTTTATTTATTACTTTTCATTTTATATTATTACACTCAGTATTATTTATCGTTTTTAATTCAGCAAATCAATCATGAGAGTATTAAATCTTTTTTCTAATCAAAACAAAGGTAAATAAATAACATTACAAATTGCCAAAATAAATATAATTATACTTTAAATATTAATTTTTTTTTTTTTTATTATTATAGATTTAAAAAACAATATTTTAAATGATGAAACTATTAAAAATAGTAAAGTCCCAGAGGAGGTAATTGATGCAGCAGTTCATTATTTAGTCAATGGCCCAATACATGCAAATGCTTTGGTTTTACGTTGGGATGAAGATGGTATTAGAGAAAGGGTAAAACAATCTGATAGTGCTAGAGTAGACCACGATACAGTCAAATCATCGATAAAAGAATTTATTGAAAAGAATGACAACAAAGGCAATAAGATTCATGGATCTGGTGACTTATACTCTTTTGACTCCCACAGACAATTGATGGATTGCTTACTTCACTTAAAGAAACGTTTTAATTGGATTTGCTTCTCTGACCATGCCGACAATTCTCCAAGATATCCAGTTGTCCACATCTATGGCTTGATGAAAATCGATGGTGGTCATGTTGAATCATCTGATATGACCGATTTTAATTATTTCTAAAATATTTTTTTGAATAATAATTTTTTTATTTTTTATTCAATTTAAATATTTTTTAGAAATAATTCATTTTATATTTAAGAACTTTTTTTTTTTTTCAATAAATAAATAAATTCTATTAGTTTTTTCTATATATTAATTATTTATTCATTTAATATAAAAATTTTTTATTTATTTTTTTTTCAAAATTTTTTTTTAATTTTTTTCTTAAATTTTATTTTTTTTAATTTTTATTTAATTTTTTTTTAATTTTTTTTTTTTTTTTGAACTGCACAAGTGATTAAAAAATTTTTTTATTAATTTTTTTATTTTATAAATTGTACATAATATAAATATTTTTATATATATAAATAATTTTTATTTATTAACAAATTAAAATTATATAAAGCATTTTTTTTATATATTTTAGATTGGTGGTTTAAAAGAAATTATTTATATTCCTTTTTTTTTTTTTATTTTTTATTTGTTTTTTTATTTTTTGTAAATATATAACACATATAAAAGATGTCCAAAAGACAAAGTTCAAAAGAAAGTGAAGCAGCTTCAATGCCACAAGCTGAAAAAGAAGCAGTCATTCCAGATGAAATTTTTCAAATGTCAGCAGATGAAATTAATAGAAAAGCTAAATTATTAGAGAATGAAACTAAAGTTTTAAGAAGCGAACATATTTCAAAACATCTTGAAATGGATTCAATACAAAAAAGAATTAAAGAAAATAATGATAAATTACAAGTTAATACTCAATTACCACATTTAGTTGCAAATGTTGTTGAAATTATTGATATGGTTTTAGATGGTGAAACTCAACCTTCAAAATGTGTTGTTGTTAAAGCTTCAACTAGACAGGTAATTATTTATATTATTTATAATTATAATTATTATAATTTATATTAACATCAAATTAATTTTAATTTTAATTTTAAAAAAATAACTAGACTATATTTTTAGCTTATCCAGGTATTGTAGATGTTGAAAAATTAAGACCAGGCGATCTTGTTGGTATTAATAAAGATAGTTATATTATTCTCGACACTTTACCACCAGAGTATGTATTATAATTGTACATAAATATCATATTTATATCTTGATAAATACTAATAATAATTATTTTTTTTATTTTTTTTTTTTCATAATTAATAGATATGATTCACGTGTTAAAGCAATGGAAATTGATGAAAAACCAACAGAAGAATACAGTGATATTGGTGGTTTAGATAAACAAATTCAAGAACTTGTCGAAGCAGTTGTATTACCAATGACCCATAAAGAAAGATTTGAATCAATTGGTATTAAACCACCAAAGGGTGTTTTAATGTATGGTCCACCAGGTACAGGTAAAACATTATTAGCTCGTGCATGTGCTGCTCAAACCAATTCAACTTATCTTAAATTAGCAGGACCACAACTTGTACAAATGTTTATTGGTGATGGTGCCAAATTAGTTCGTGATGCTTTTGCATTAGCCAAGGAAAAAGGACCAACCATTATTTTTATTGATGAATTAGATGCTATTGGTACCAAGCGTTTCGATAGTGAAATTAGTGGTGACAGAGAAGTTCAACGTACTATGTTAGAGTTACTCAATCAATTGGATGGTTTCAGTAGTGATGCCAACATTAAAGTTATTGCCGCTACCAATCGTATCGATATTCTCGATCCTGCTCTTTTAAGATCTGGTCGTTTAGATAGAAAGATTGAATTCCCATTACCAAATGAAGAAGCCAGAGCACACATCCTTCAAATCCATTCCCGTAAGATGAATGTTCATCCAGATGTAAACTTTGAAGAGTTAGCTCGTTCAACTGAAGATTTTAATGGGGCTCAATTAAAGGCCGTTTGTGTTGAAGCTGGTATGATTGCTCTTCGTCGTGGTGGTACAGAATTAGTTCATAATGATTTTACTGAAGGTATTCAAGAGGTCAATTACAAGAAGAAGAAGAATAATTTAGAATATTATGCTTAAAATAATAATAAAAATATTAATAATAACTTTAAAAAAAAAAAAAAAAAAAAGAAAAAATCAAGTCACAATAAAACAAAATAAATATATTTAAAATATAAAATATATGATATTATTCTTTATTTCTTTATTTCTATTTTTATTTTTAATTTATTTTATTTTTTTTTAATTTTTTTTAAAATTACAAATTTTTTTTTTTTTTTTTTTTTTTACTTTTAAATTTTCATTTCCAATTAATTTATGTAGTTTTTTTTTTGTATATATTATGAAATTAGAGTTTTACAAGGAAATATTCGATGGATGTTTTAAAAATGATGGATTTGTTGTAATGGGTAATGGATTGGGTATCCATAATATTATATTAGGGTTTTTAAAATGGTATTCAGATAGCAGCGATTTAGTATTGTTTCTGGATTGTAAATCAAATGAATCACTTCAAAACTCTTATTTGTTTTATTGTGAAAGGTTAATAAATTTTGGGATAAAGTATTCAAGTTTACCAACACTCATCAACCAAGAGCATTCAGGATCTTCAAAAATCAACATGTACTTAAAAGGTGGTGTTTATTTTGGTTCTGCTTCCATTCTCGTTTTAGATTTTCTTACAAAAAGAATGCCCTGTCACTTAATATCTGGTATTATTTTAAACAATGCTCATTTAATAACTGATACCTCTATTGAATATTTATTAATAAAATTATTTAGACAATATAATAAGGTTTGTAATTATTGTTTGTTTTTATTTTTTTGCTTTAAAATCCATTATTGTAAATTCTAATTATTTAACCATAACTTAATTATAGAAAGGATTTATCAAAGCTTTTACAAACGAGCCAAATTATTTAGTTGATGAATTAGGTAAGTTACAAAGAATTATGAAGTATTTGCATGTTGGGAAATTGTTTTTGTGGCCAAGGTTTCACCAGAATATATCGTGCATATTAGATCAACATCCACCAGATTTAATAGAATTGTCAATTCAGCTAACACCAACAATGAAAAAGATCGAAGAGTCATTAAATCAAACTATAAAGTCGTGTATCATTCAATTAAAAACAAAAAATAACTTGGTTCATTTCGATGATGATTTATTTGACACAATGATTGAACAACAATTAAAACCAATTTGGTCCAAGGTTAGCAACTATTCAAAGCAATTGATATCGAGTATAAAGTTATTGAAAAGATTATCATCAAATTTATTATCATATGACTGTGTCACTTTTTATCATCTTTTGTTAATGATTAAAGAAGGTTCAGATAATTTACAAGAGAACGGTATAAAAAGTTCTTTAGTAGATCAAATACAAACTTGGTTAGAAAATAAAGAGGCAACTCAACTATTTAAAAACAGTCAAGAAAGAGTTTATAAATTAAAAAATAATAATAATAAAAATAATAATAATAACAACAATAATAAAAATACAAAAAAAAAATCAGAAAAAGAAGAAAGATTGGTAGAAGATTTAAATGATAAAAATAGAATTTTAGAATTAGAAGAAAACCCCAAATGGAATTTATTATATCAAATTTTGAAAGAAATAGAAAATGACAATTCAGTTGAACAGGGCACAACATTAATATTTGTAAAGGATGAAAGAACAGTTCAGCAACTTTACTCATATTTAAACGATGGTGGTTTTAATTTTCTATTAAAAAAATATGAAAAGTTTTATGAAAATCACAAAATTCAACAAGAAATTAAAAAAGAATTACAAAAGCAACAGCAACAGCCACAACCAACAGCCTCATCAAACTCAAACCCATTTTACAGTTATAATTTTAAAAGAAAAAGAAATTTTAGAGAAAATAGAAAGCAATTAATTTCAGAAACATTAAAAAAGAAGAAGAATCAAACTCCCAATGGCTCTACTTTGTTCAATATGGGTATTTCGCTAGTTGATAACAGCAATAGAACAAATTCTGTACCAAATCCAAAAATCATAGACCTGGATCAGCAACATATGGACGACCAAAAACTATTATCAAATATTAATCTAGTGCAAGAATCAAATGACTTTAATCAATTTTACCAAATTTTAACCCCACCATATATTGTTATTCATCCAATCGAAAGTTCTTTAACAATTTTAGATGAAATCAGACCTACCAATATTATAATTTACGACCCAGATGTTGCATTAGTAAGGCAAATAGAGGTCTACAAGGCAGAGAACCCAGGCATTCCATTAAGAGTATATTTAATGACTTATTCAGGTACAGAGGAGTATAGGTATATTCAACAGTTGAATAGAGAAAAGAATTCGTTTGAAAAGTTAATAAGGGAAAAATCAAATTTAGTTATAGATTCAAATCAAGAAGGTAAATTGGATGAAATCGATCAATCAAAATTAGAAATTTTAGATAATTCCAATGTATCATATAGAAACAGTAGAATTGGTGGGTTAAAGAGGACAACATTAATACCAGGTCAAAAGAGAAAAGTTATTATTGATTCACATGAATTCAAATCATCCCTACCAGTTGTGCTTCACAACCATGGCTATGAAATTATTCCATTGCGTTTGGAGATGGGTGATTATATAGCAAGTCCATATCACTGTATCGAAAGAAAGTCTGTTTCGGATTTAATAGGTTCTTTTTCATCAGGCCGTCTTTATACTCAAATCGAAGCGATGAATCGTCATTATCGTAATCCAATATTACTCATCGAATTCGATTTAAATCAACCATTTTATTTTGTACCACTCGAAGAGATATCCCAATCTTTTATTTCCATTCAGTCACTTTCAAGCAAATTGGTAATTCTGACTAAAGCATTCCCAAGGCTTCGTGTTATTTGGTCAAGAAGCTCTTACTCAACTGCAAATATTTATGACCGTTTAAAAGAGGGACAACCCGAACCAGATCCATCAACGGTAAATGTTATTCCAGAAACCGATGACGACAATTATAATTTCAATGCACAGGATGTTTTAAAAAATTTACCCGGTGTTACCGATGACAATATTAAATCAATTATGGATAATGTCGATGACCTCTATCATTTATCAAAACTATCATTTGTGGAATTAAAAAAAATTTTAAAAAATGATGAAAAAAATACAAATTTATTATTTAATTTTTTTAATGATATAGAATAATAAATAAAGCTATACTCTTCAATAAACTAATATAATATTAAATTAGTAAAGATTAATTAGTGTATTATTGTTATAAAATTCTATATCTCATTTATTGTGTAAAAAAATAAATTTTACCTTTTAGTTTTTATTCAATTTTATAAAATTAAAAATAGGATTTAGTTTTTAAAGAAATAATTTAAAAATAGAATATCCTTTAAAGGGATAAATCTTTTTTCCAAATAAATACCAAATTAAATTAATATTTAAATTAAATTTAAATTTTTTTATTTTTATTTTAATTTTTTTTTTTTTTATTTTTTTTTTTAATATTTATATTTTTATATTTTTATTTTTATATTTTTTTTATTTGGATTTATTTATTTTATTTCATCCATTAATCTTCATTTTTAAATATTTATATTTTTAATTAAATATTATATTTTACAAATAATTAATCAAAATTACACAATATTTTATTTATATCAATTTAAAAAAAAAAAAAAAAAATAATCATTTCATACAAATAAATAATAGAATGGATATTAATAGTTTAATTAATATTAATAACATTGTAATTGAAAAGAGTAACATAAATAACTATAACAATATTTTTCTTTTTAGTGAATATAACCCACCTATTAATCAAAACAACTCAAATTATATTTCAAATTTTTCATTGTCACCACCAGATGTATTTGAAAATAAAAACCAAATTCAGTTAGAAAAAGAAGAAAACATCAATGATGAAAACAGTAGCAATAACGATGATTCAGATTTTCAAGATTGTATGGATAGTGCAGATAGTTTAGTGGATAATGAAGATAGCGATATAGATGTAGCTTCACCTCCATTAATCAAAAAGCAACCTATGTCGTATAAATTTAGAGATAGAAGTGGCCAGAAATATAGTACAAGAGTGCTCTTTAGCTTATATGAGCAAAAAGGAGAAAGATTTTATTGTTTATGTTACGATGACAAAACTATGAAAAGGTGCAAAAAAAGTTTAAAAAATGAAAATAAAATCAGAGAGCATATTAGAAATCCAAAGACTTGCCATATAAAAAATTTAGAAGAAGCTTATAAATTAAATTTCGAATTAAATAATGAAGATAAAGAAAACCTTTTAGCTCAAGAGAACAAAACTGCATTACGTGGAGAAAAAAAATGTATATGTGAACACCTTGGTTGTAATCGTATCGAATCAGTAAAGCATAGCTCAAGACACTATAATAATTTAAGTCTCCACCATGTAGGTCGTCTTCAAGAACAAAAAAACTGTAAAAAATGTAAACAAGTTTTGGAAAATCAAAAAGTAAAAGAAAAAAAATAATCAAATTAGGTAAGTTTAAAATTTTTATTTAAATTCTTTTTAAAATATAAAATTAAATATTTATTATTTTTCATACCCGATATCAAATATTCAAGATCTCACTAAAAAATAATTTTTACATTTAAAGAAATCCTAGTTTGGTGAAAATATCAAATTGGAACATAGTACTATTAAACTTATACAGCTCAATATTTTTAATCGAAGATTTTTGTTTGTTTTACTTAGACGCGCGATTCCAAAAAAAAAAAAGTTAATAAAGCTATGTTACTGTTTGGTTTTAATTTTAAAGAATTAAGTAAATAGTTGTGATTAAAATAATAAACAAAGTAAAAAAAAATTAGAGTTTAAAATTATTCTCAGTTTTCACCAATTATCGTTAGCGTATTCATTTAAAAATTTTTTGGAAAAAATTATTCATTTTTATCCTTTTTTAAAATTTACAAGTTGATGTAAAAAAACAGCACAAACACAAACATCATAATTTTTCTCTTTTTTGCACTTCTTTTAATTTTTTTTAAACATTTTATTTTTTGATTTTTTCTTTTGATTATAATTAGTATTTTTTTTTTAAAATTTTGAATTAACAATTCGATACCACTGCAAATCATCATTGGTGACTTCAATTGCGCTGATTACAAAGAGGTACTAAACCATCCCGATAAAAATCTGAAGGAAGAAAGCCTAAGCTTATCAATAGAGTCTCTGGTTAACCTCAACAATCTGAACGATGTAGATTACAAACTAACCAGAAACACTTTCTCTCACAGAAATGGTTCAGGTGATAAGCGACTAGATAGAATCTACTGTAAGGTACTAAGATCAAATAATTAAATAAAATAAAATTTATATGAAATGTTTATGTTTTTGTAAAATTTGAAAACTAAAAAGTTTTTATTATTTTTATTTTTTTATTTTTTTTAAAAATTTATTTTTTTTTAAAAATTCTTTTTTGATGAATTAAAATAATTGTTGATTATTATTAATTAATATTTATTATTATTGAGTAATGATTCTTGTTCACTACACTACATAAACAAAAGACTAATAAACCCATCAAGCCAAAACCTCGAGATTAGACACACATCTTACCCATATCATAAAATCCTCTCTACCATTATTTTTTTTTTTTTTTTTTTTTTTTAAAAAAGCTTACTTAATAATATAATAAATATTATTAGTGTAAGCGACGGTGTTTATTTATATTAAAATATGAGAAGAAGCAGGTGTTGAGGTAAGGTGTGTTGGGGTAAGGTTGAAACAACCTATCTAGTTCTACCATTAACGTAATCAACTGTTCACCAGCTCCTAAAAAGCCAAGGTGTTTTTTTTTTTTTTTTTTAAAAAAGCTTACTTAATAATATAATAAATATTATTAGTGTAAGCGACGGTGTTTATTTATATTAAAATATAAGAAGAAGCAGGTGTTGGGGTAAGGTGTGTTGGGGTAAGGTTGAAACAACCTATCTAGTTTAAGAAGTTTTTTTTTTCTTAGATTTTTGTTCAATAGCAGGTGATTTCGGACTGCCTGATTGGTATGGAGTGTTTTTGATTGGTGTGGATATTTGGCTAACATTTCGAGTACGGTTACTTTTTGCGGTGGTATTCATATTTGTTATGGCGGTTTTATTTTTGGAAGTTGGTGAAGCTAATCTTGTAAAGATGTTGTTTAGTGCGTTAACCCTGGATGTTCTTGAGGGTTTGCTGGTTGATGATTTATTGTCATCTTGTGGTGATTGGTTTTTTGTTTGTTTGTTTGTTTCGTCATTAGATATTTCCTCGTTATCTAGTGCGTTAGTTGAATTGTTAGATTCGTTGTCAGAAATAGTTTCTTTGTAATCATCGTCTTGATCATTAAAGTCGACCCTATCTTTTTTGATTAATTGATTGATTATGGTAATGTTGTTATCAATTTCTTTATCAGTGGAGACCCCTAGTATATCTTCATTGATTAGTTGATTGATTTTGTTGTTAGGATGATTTTTTGATTTTGTTGCAGACTTAATCTTAATACGATAGTATGGTGATTGGAGTAGCTTTGATTTGATTGAGTTGTTTTTTCTTTCGATGAGGTGGAAAAAGGAGGTATTGTTTTTGTTGACTTTGATGTGAGAAAAGAAGAAGTCAATTTTTAGGTTAAGTTGTTCTTTTAACACTTTTTCAATGTCTTGATTGGATGAGTTGATGTTTCCAATTACCATATGGTAATCGTTACAGTGCGTGATGAACTTGTTCATCTTGTTGGTGGTATCTCTTTCATTAAGGAGATTATGTAGGTTTTCTTTTGAGAGAGAGATAAAGATAGTTTTCTTTTTCTTTTTGTCGAATGAGATCTTTTCTATATCTGTGTATTTGCTGAAATGAATTATATGTTCATCGGATATTTGGTGGTTTGGGTAATATAATCTGAGATTGATGTTGTTTCCATTTTTTTCATAAGTGGATAGTTTGTTATCTCGTTCAATGATATCTTTAACACTTTTTTGAATTATAGAGATGCTTGACAAGAGTATGTCTTCAACAGTATTGAAATTATTATGGGGAAAATCCTTATTTTTCATTTCTTTCCAATCGTTGGATAAATCTAATATGATTGGTTTTATGTTTGAAGATGGTGGTAGGAATGATGTTTGTAGTTGGATTGGCTTTTAGAAAGACAAATTGGTGAAGATTGGAGATAGTGAAGATAGAAGATTAAAAATCTTTAATACGATCTAAATTCTTTTGATCTGTGTTTTGTGGTGTATAATTAATATACATTGAAATAGCTTTTAAAAAGCTGTTGGACAGTGCTAAAATTATTTGATAAAACTTAATTTATAAAAAGTAAGAATTTATATGATGTTAACACTTGTCGGTTTTCTATAAAGATCCAAGGTGTAAACTAAACCCCCTAGGGTTGGCCAGCGGGGCAGTTATTTTACTATCCTTGCACAAAAAAAAAAAAATCTTCTAGGGGATTTCATTTTGAAAAACTCATAAAAAATATTCAGAGCGGGAATCGAACCCACGACCTAATCCGTGTTAAGGATTCGTGATAACCAACTACACCATCCGAACATGTTATAATTATTTTGTAATGAATTGATAGTCTATATTTTTAAGTAAAAATGTATTTTATAACTGCTTTTTAATAACTGCCAATTCCAGTATTTTGTAACTGCTTTTTAATAATAACTACCAATGCCAGTATTTCAACTACTTAAGAATTAGCTTCTAGAACTAATATCATTCAGTATAAATACATCAAGTCCTCAGTCTAAAACTTTAGAGTTTCTTAGTTAGTTGATTTTAGTTAGTTATATATATATGTTTAAACAAGTAATAAAGATAAATAATAAATAAAGTATATTTCAGTGTTCTCATAATTGTAATAAGTGTTTTTAAGTAATTTAAGTGTTTTAGTGTTTATTATTTAGTTTGTGTTAATATATTTTATTGCGTCTCCATAAGTGTTTATTTTAGAGTTTATTATATTTTCGTTAAGTATTTTAGTTGTGTAACTTAGTCATAATCATATACCTTTTCATTACAATTTTCAATATATAACCCCCATAAGCTTTGAACTTATAAAGTAGGATTTCAAATTAATAATATAAATTAAGAAATTTCCCTTTTGCTAAGTTGGTCACCTCACGCCTTAGTTGTGCATAGTGCACTTTATTACATGTTTTGTAATGATACCTCATAAAAATAATGAAAGTTTTCAAATAATAATTCTTAAATAGTAATAAGAAGTTTTATAATAATATCTCTTAAAATAGTAAAAATTTTCCATTTATAATATATATGGTTAAAATTGTCACATGTTTAACATATATATATTCATGTCAACTTGTTTATGATAGTATAAACACTTCAGTAATAATTCTTTATTAACGACTCATATATAAAATATTAATCTCTAATAACAATAACAATTAATAATATAATAACTAAAATACTTAATTAAAGGTTTCTAAATTATATTTCTATTAAAACTATATTTCTTTATTAAACTTAGCAATATTCCTGTAACTCCCAGTGGAGCTCTAACTGTAACCGTCTTTCAGATAGGGGTTCCATCACAGTTTCGAATTCATCACTAATTTTTGTTTTAAATATAGATATCCCCAGCAAAAGCTATTATTGGTAAGTTTAATGAAGTCAATAAGAAGCCATTGGAGAAACCAATAACCAGATTAGCAACATTAAAACCACCAGGTAATCATCTCACCCTACAACGAAAAAGACTAGTGAAATAGCCATACAAGCTAACAAAAAAGAACAACAAAAAAAAAAAACAAATTAATAAAAGTCTTGTTAACCTTTGAACTCTTCTTATTGAAGGGATAAGGCAAAAACTCGTGGTTAGCATTTACTACAAAATTTCTTATCAAAATTTATACCCTTTAATTTTAACTTTAGAAAAGTTTAACCAATATAGAATTTGAAAATATAGTTCATAAAATCATCTATTATTAAATTATAAGAAGAGTCTATATTAAAAAATAAAAAAATAAATTTTAATATTTAAATTTTTGTATATTTTTCAATTATTTGTTTTTATATGTATTCTATTTTAAAAACCATAAAAGGAATATTTTTCTTTTTTCATTTACTTCTTCCTCACTATACATTCAAAAACTATTATAAAAATAATTATTTAAAGGTAATACTTAAAATCTAAATTTAATTTATATATATATGTATTTGTTTTTTATTTTTAATTCTAACCCACATATCATTTATGATTATATAAAAATATTTATTGTTGTTAGTAAAATTAAATTAAAGTATTGTATTAGGGATTTAAAAAAAAAACAAAATTAAATTTAAAAAAAAAAAAAAAATTAATTTTATAAAAAACCACTTCTTTTACTATATTATTTTCCTATTTAAATATAATAAAAAAATAAATGGCACTCTGTTTTAAATTTCTTCTTTGTAATCCATATGTTTTATATAAAATAAAGGAATTCATTTAATATTATTGAATTTATTTTATCACCATAATTTATGAAAAATCTACACTATTCAAATAATCATAAATTAAAAAACACTATACAAAAAGTATAAATACATTTGTAACTCAATTTAATTATAATCAATTCAGTCCTCATTTTTAAGGAGTTATATCCAAACCTTTTTTTTTTGGGGAATATTTAATTTTTTATTTTTTTTATTGTTTAATTTGA